>NC_069500.1:243176661-243476661 GCF_027579735.1 Bombina bombina
ATAAACACAAAAAATATTTTATTTTTATACTGGCAGCCTTTCCAGTACTTAAGATGGGGGTGACCTTTGGGGAGTGGGGGCGGGAAGAGAGCTGTTTGATAAGGATAAAGGAGGGATCAGGGGGTGGGATGTGTCAGGTGGGAGGCTGATCTCTACACTAAAGCTAAAATTAACCCTACAAGCTACCTAATTAACCCCTTCACTGCTGAGTATAATGCAAGTTTGGAGCGCAGCAGAATTTAGCGGCCTTCTAATTACCAAAGCCATATATGTATGCTATTTTTGAACAAAGGGGATCCCAGAGAAGCATTTACAACCATTTGTGCCATAATTGCAAAAGCTATTTGTAAATAATTTCAGTGAGAAACCTAAAGTTTGTGAAAAAGTCATTTTTTTTTTTTTTTATCGCAATGGTGGCTTGAAATATACCAAAATGGGCCTAGATCAATACTTTGGGTTGTCTACTAAAAAAAAAAATATTTACATGTGAGGGGTTATTCAGGGATTCCTGACAGATATCAGTGTTACAATGTAACTATCGCTAATTTTGAAAAAAAAAAAATGGTTTGGAAATAGCAAAGTGCTACTTGTACTTATTGCCCTATAACTAGCAAAAGAAGCAAATAACATGTAAACATTGGGTATTTCTAAATTTAGGACAAAATTTAGAAACTATTTAGCATGGGTGTTTTTGGTGGCTGTAGATGTGTAACAGAATTTGGGGGTCATAGAAGAAAGTGTGTTTTTTTTCAATTTTTTTATCATATTTAATTTTTTTATAGTAAATTATATGATATGATGAAAATAATTATGTCTTCTTTAGAAAGTCAATTTAATGGCAGTGAAAAACGGTATATAATATTTGTGGGTACAGTAAATGAGTAAGAGGAAAATTACAGCTAAACACAAACACCGCAGAAATGTAAAAACAAAAGAAAATTGAAAAATGGTCTGGTCACTAAGGGGTTAACATAGATTATATAAAAAATTAGTATATAAACTATGAAGATCGGGTTTCATAAGAATATTAGCACTAAATAAAGGACATAATTAAGGACAAAAGATTTACAGATCAAATTCCTTGCTTTTTAACTATTCTATCATAAACATACTAAGAGCAAAATGTTTTCCAAGCTATTTTCAGTGTTCTTTTACTCAGTAGCTGAACAAAAAAGATAATGGCTGCTGTCAGAGGCATGTTTGAACTGTAGTCAATATAAACAGCATTTACTTGGTCATTTGAAGGACTCAACATAATTCATATACAAGAAAGCTTTTCTGTTTGAGTTTTCACGGATCAAACAGACAGCCAGTTAGATTGTATGGTTTTTTTTAATTTACTGTTCCAGAATAGCATGTGATTGATACATTTTGATAAAAATGCAATATATATATATATTTTAAGCCAAATAAAACATACTGATTAATTAATTTGAGGAATTGATCATGTTGTTTTAATAAAACAAAGTACTGATTTGTTGTAAGTGTGTCATTTAGCTCAATATACTTTATATATGAGGTTGTACAAATCTGATAGAAAACTTATAATGATACCCAGAGTAAAAACAAAAACAAAATCACTTTGCACCAGCTAAATATAATAGTACTTTAGGGACCAATTTTACTTGTTTTAATATAAACTTGAATTTGGTCTGTAAGGTTTAAAGGGATATGAAACCCAAATATTTTCCAATATGATTCAGACAGAGCAAACCATTTAAAAAAAGTTTCCAATTACAATTTCTTTTTAGTACTGGGATTTTCACACTAGCAAATCCACAAGCACTAAAATCGAATGACAAAAATTATCTACAACGCTGCCCACCAATTTGTGACGACCACGGTTATCCAACCATGCGCCAGTCACTTATTTGGCACAGAAAGGGTTATCAGACCCCTTCTACTGTCTCTAATATGTTACACTAGCCACACCAGGCAAGCTTGTGATTTAGTTCAGTGGGTGCAAGGATTAACAACACTCTCCAGTCTGTACTAGATGTAAAAGAAATGCCCAAAACGCCCCTTTAATGCCACCCACACTAAACTAACTATAATATTTATGCTGCCACCACTTATGATTTATTAAAGGGAAAATCCTAAGGAAAACCCCAGATTTACACATTAACTTGCAGAATACACTTTATCAGAAAATAACCTAAATTATGCAGTTCTAATATTCCAGTCTCTTTCAGTAACGTGGTTCAATTATTAGACAAAGGCCAACACTTAATAAAGGAATTATTTATTATGCCAAAAATATTATGCACAATGCATTATTAATAAAAAGTTGTTACAAATACAATTACACACAGCAAACAATTTTTAAAATAAAAAAGGAGAAAAACAGAATGAATACTTTACTAGTCTCAAGATCTGTGCCTGGGGACTGGCATGAAGTGAGGGGTCCTTACTCATTAGAACAGCTCCCCTTGTAAGAATGACAATTTAATTGTAAAAACACAAGACCCTTATACCTTTTTTCCAATAGATCAGGTTGCCTGACCTCACCCACTAAGCAGGGGCTGGCCTGGAAAACCCCCTATATTTTACAATAGTCAATAAACCGGGTTGTCATACTTCCCTTAATTTAATGTCATAACAGTTTTAAACACATATATACATTATACCCATGTCCCTTTATTGACCTTATCAGTTTCTGTGACTGAGGCACTGTGTTGTATCTCTGAACTGACAGGTTGACTGGATTTATGACCCAATGCATACACAATAACATTTGGAGAAAGGGGTCTTAGGAACTATTTATGAGGGGTTCTGGCAAATCAAAGAAAACACAAACACACAGTTCTTCTTGAAAAAAATGTTTAGCTCACAGGCTAAACAGAATTAACCCCTTAGCAGCTAAATCCTGAAGTATTCGTGACACCTCCCCCAAAAAGAGATGCAAAAGGGGCTACAAGCCACTCCCGATGTGTATCAAAGGGAGCTTCCCCTTGCGGTGATAACGTCATTGCCAGACAAATTGCACATAGCAGTTTTGCCATCAGGATGCAGTCCATTTAAAAATGACACACTATTCACACTACCCAGCTGATTTAATATATTGCAGGGACCCTCCCATGCAGCCTGTAGTTTGTTCTGCCTCATGGGTGTTAGTACAAGAACATTCTGACCCATCTCATACACTCCCTCTCTGGCAGTAAAATCCTGCAACTGTTTTTGTAGGGATATGGCATTAGCATCTCTGGGTTTTGCAGGTACCTTCCCCAATAAGGCTTGCATCTTATCCCTGAATAACACATCATCCCCTGTTACAGAAGTGTCCGTGGATCCTAGGGTCTTGCTACATATTGTGTGCTCTCTGAACATATTGTGTGCTGTCAGTTGCTGCTTAACTACCCAGGGCTCTTGCCCTCCCACTAGACTAGAATGCCTGTACTCCTGCACTCTGTTATGGTTGTTAGGAGGTTGACTAATGGGCCCCCTTTTTTTCCACTGTGGGACCTAGCTGCTGGCCCTGCTGGGGACTCTGATTCTGCACACCTATCAGTGTATCTGTTGAATGGCACTGTGGAGCTGTGTAAATACACTTCTCTGTACTCCTTCCCCCTGTGACTGCAGTCTGTGTCAGTCTCTGTCCCCTAGTCTGTGCAGTCTGTTTATAGGTCACATCTGAGGTTACTGGGGTCTCTGTCACCCACAATCTTTCACCCTCACTCTGGGGGTCCCTCAAAGAGTATCCTGTACCCTCCTCTCCCACACACTCTGAAATCTGTGGCTCTGCTGCTTCTATCATAGAGTGGGCTACCTTTTCCCCCTGCTCACAGTCAGTCTGCCACTTCACATCCTCACACAGAATTTGTGATCCTTCTGATACTGGTGCAGCCAAGCACACATCTTCCTTCTGTCATTTATCCCATATATCCTGTCTTTCCACAGGCAACTCAAGTGGTTCTGGCACAGACTGGCACACATCATCCAGCGGCCCAGTCACCCAGTCAGTCTCACCTCCTTCTATAGAATCCACCGATTCAATCACAGGCAGACACTCACCACTCATCTGCCTCCTCTCACAGACAGTTTCTTCCTGTACAGTTAAACTCGGTTCAGGCACAGACAGACCCACACAGTCTATCTGCCTTTCTCCCTCGTCAGTCTCACCCTGTACAGTTAACTGTAATTCTGCAGGTACTGATGGTTCAATCACAGGAAGACACACACCGTCTATCCGTCTTTCTCCCCAGTCAGTCTCTCCTTTTGCAGGTTCACATTTCAGCACAGACACCCCAAGTTCAGGCACAGCACTTTACACATATGCACTCTGTCCTCCCTTCTGGTCATACTGTCTCTGAGCATTTCCACACACAGCCCTTTTCAAATAAGGGTCTACAACTAATGTCCCTAGGTCACATTTAGCATTGTCAGGCACATAAAGAGATAACAATCTACCCAGATCAGTACCCAGTAAAACATCATTAGGAATATTTTCAGAAACCCCCACATTTCTTAAACCTCTCCCTGCTCCCCAATCAAGATATACTCGTGCCATAGGCACTGCAAGTTTCATTCCCCCAATCCCTTTAACTGCTACAGTCCTGCCAGGAATAATGTCCTTAGAACGTACCAGCCCTGGACGCACAAGTGTCCCGAAGCCCAAGTGTTACCTTAGTTCTGACTAGCACAAGTTGCAAGTTCTCCTGGTTGCTTTCCTCTGGACATGTAACAAATAAAACAGATGCCGGTACTTCTGAGGGATTACCCCCTCCAGCTAATTGCTCCAAGTTAATCTTCTCTGGGCAAGGGGAGCTGATGTGGCCTACTTTGTTGCAAGCAAAACACCTGCAGCTATCCCCCTGCCCAGATGCAGCACTTGACCCTCCTTTCCCAGAGGGAGCAGACACACTAGACAAAGGCACAGCAGGTTTTGTGAAGGGGAATTGTGCAGCAGCTCCTTTACAGGTGGATCCCCCTTTAGCAAAGGATTTTCTTCCATTCCCTGGTGACCTGTTGGCTGTGTAAAAATCAGCCAGCTGGGGGGACTTCCGGTGAGGGAGGAGCTGACAGACACGCTGCTTGCTGCACAGCTCAATGGTGGCTACGAGTCACCCTACCAATACAGCGCTTACCCTCTGCTGAGACCCGCTTACCCAGCCTGGTTCTGGGAGAGAGTCGGGGAGTGAGGCTTGCGTCTGAAGCCCCAGCATTGGAACAGTCCCGCAGTTGGCGGTTTTTGCCTAGTGGTAAGGAACCACACACTCCACTCTGAAGGGGCGCAAATTGAGCACTGAAGATCTGCAAAGCCTGGCGGCAACTGATTAAGCGGACCGCCGAGATAGATGGAGCCGTAAGAGCCGGTGGATGCACCATATATCTTAGCCGCTGGTAGGTCGAGGCCTCCACTGGGCGGGGGGACCCGCGAGTAGCGCTTCCTCCTCGCGGTGAAGGAGTTGATACAGAAGTCGCTGTTATCCACCGGGCCAGGAGGTTTTTGGCTGATACACAGGCGGAATACAACTAACAGGTTGCCTGGAGATTACCCCAAGGAGGTGGAGGTTACAGTAACAGTAACTACTATACGCAAGAGGAAGATACAGCAGTATGCAGTAGCACCCATTGGAAAATCTTAACCTGCTAAAAAAAAAAAGAAGAAAAAAGCAAGTTTATAAAACAGCTTGTTTGCAGCATTACCCGAGAAACACAGAGGGGAACAAAGTTGAAGGAAGCTGGCTCAACAGGTACTTTTCTATTATCCGGCTGGTAAAACCAGGGGAGGCCTTAGAGTGTTAAAAGGCCACCCACAGTATAACTGCTCTTTTCATCCTACTCGCTGGACAGTACTATGAAGGCAGTCATTTAAAATATTTGGTGGACGGTAGCTGGCTTGTTTATCTAGCTAGCAAAATCTACAGGCTCTTGGAAGCTGTGGCTGCAGATTGGGACACTGCAAGTATCAGATAATTTACTCTGAGATGGTTTTCTGAATATTTATGTTTTTGCAGTTTTTTATTGACAGAACTTTTGTTATATCCCAGGGCTGAACAGGTTATGCTTTGACAAAGGGATGATCTTCTTTTATTTTCCTCTTCTTATTTGCCTATATGCATAAATGTACATTGGTGTGAAATAATTTCGAAACACTGCAATCTAAGTTAATTGCCCTTATTTAATTCTGCACCCTTACTAAGTAACAAATGGGGGCATTGGGTTAGAAAGGAAGGGGAAAAAAATATATATACCTCTTGTAGAACTTTATATTCCTCATTGTCTGCAGTATAGAACATTTGTGGTTTAGAATAATAGGCTCTGAATACTCACTCACTTAGTGCACTCATATAATAGAAAAAAAAAAAAAAAGGGGGGGGGGGTAAGGACAAGAATATGCATGGATAGTTAGGGTACCTTTGACTACCCAGATCACCGTTTTTTTTTTTGTTGGTTTTTTTTCACTTTTTTTTGTTTGTTTTTTCTTCTTTCTTTTTTCCCTTTTTCTCTCTCTCTTTTTCACGTTTTGCTTGTGTCACATTAGCTCTCTCGAGTTTATAATATTTTTTGATATTAATATATAATTTTTCACTTATTTACACTTATTTACACTTTTTTAAATGCCTATGGATAGATATATTTCTCAAGTTAAGCAAAATTCTCCTAAGATGCCTCCAAAAATAAAAGACAGGAGGAATAAGAATACAGATGTCCCTGCAGAAGGGCTGGCAGACACATCTCTATCTACATTAGATACACAAGCGTTATTGTCACAACTCTCAGATATTTTCACCCCACAGTTTGACACTATTAAGAAAGAGCTGAATCACATATCCTCAGAAATCGGATCTTTGGCTAGTGAAGTTAAACAATTTGCAACAAGAATGAATGAGGCGGAGAGTAGAATCTCAGATTTAGAAGATCTAGTCAACACACATGAAAGTATAGTTATGAAACAGGATGATAAGATCATGAATCTCCAATTGCGCCTGGAGGATCTGGAAGATCGCTCCAGGCGCAACAATATTAGAATTGTAGGCCTACCAGAAACTTCTCAGTATGAAGACCTTTTGAATTTTACTTCAGTTGTGCTCCCTCAGGCTCTAGGAATTCCATCAAACCAACTCCCTTTAATAGTAGAAAGGGCACATAGGGTAGGGTCGAGGAATTCTGGGCAAAGTAGTCATACTCGAAGTAGAATGTGCATTTTTAAGCTTTTAAGGTATCAGGATAAGTTGGAGTTATTGAAACTATATAAGAAAAATGAGATCTTTTTATTGGATAATAACAAGCTCCTGTTATTTCAAGATTTTTCCCCAGAAACCTCTGCTAAAAGGAAACTTATGGTGCCATACTGCACAAAAATAATTCAGAAAGGCTTAAAAGCATGGATATCATATCCGGATAGGATTATAGTTCAGGATAAGGATAGTAGGCGGATAATTAATAACAGCCAAGAAGCACATGAATTTATAGAGGCTATACAATAAAGACATATTCTCTCTCAAATAAACATTGAAAAGGTAACATGGATAGGGTGAATATACCCTATAAAAGAAATGGTCTAATTAGATATGTTTATAAGAAAATGTATGGCTACATGGTTTATTCTGGTTATAAAACCTGGTTATACTGCTCAATTACTTTATATATAACAATGAATCAGTTTAATTTGTTTTTTAATTTAGGAAGAGGTATTTTTAGTTTATGTGTGTGCCCTTTTCTTTTTTTTTTTTTTTGTTAATTTAAAAATTTTGTCCTGGAATGTGGGGGGTATTACCTCCCCCAGGAAGCGTAAACTTATTGTTAAGTATCTAGCAAAGTTTAACCCAGATGTTGTTATGTTACAGGAAACACACTTAAAGGAAGCAGAATTATCTAAGTTAAAATGTAAATGGATAGGTGAATTAGTAGCTGCCCCTGCAGTGAAAAGAAGTTCGGGAGTAGCAATTTTACTTCATAAAAATTTAGATCATAAAATTAATAACATTCAAATGGATTTAGAGGGCAGATATATTATCCTACATATACAATTGAATGGACGTGATTTTGTTTTGTGTAATGTGTATGGACCAAATAAATTTTCAGCAGATTTTTGGAATAAAATTAAACAAAAGTTATTTCCTTTCTCAGGAGGGAATTTAATTTTAGGGGGGGACTTTAATATGTCCATCAGTCCCGAATTGGACAGACTATCTTCAAAGAATAGCAGGGAATACCAAAATAGTGCAAAAATTTTTAAGAAATTTATTCATGAATTAAGGCTAGTAGATATTTGGAGGTTGAAAAATCCGGATCAACAAAATTTTACATGTGAATCAAAAGTTCATAAAACTTTTTCTAGAATAGACATAGTTTTTATCTCCAAATTATTGGCTACCTGTAGGTCAGAGGCAAGTATTGAAGATATCGTTATATCTGACCATGCGATAGTTTCAGTTACTCTGTTGACAGCATCATCTGTAAAAGGCCAGGCTCACTCATTCTTTTTCCCCCGGTTCTTAGTTAATAACCCAAGATTTATTAATTTTTTAAAACAGAAATGGAAGGATTATACAACATTTAATATCGCCCGATTTAATAAAATTGAGGTGTTCTGGGAAGCTGCGAAAGCGGTAATAAGAGGGGACATTAAGTCCTATCTTTCTATCTGGAGGAAAAAAACTTTAGCATACGAATTGCAGTTAGCTGCACAAACGAGAAATGCTTTCAGACACTACTGTATTCATAGATCTCCTCAAAATTGGGATAAGTACTGCAAGGTTAGAAGGGAGAGGGATATTTTTCTTAGGAAAAGATCACATCAGGAAGAACAGAAAATAAAATATCAATTTAAGGGCAGTTACGGTAATTCGGCTAAATTTCTTGCTGCATTGGTTAAAATTAGAAAAAATAAGAACCGTATATCAGCCATTAGAGATGAGAACACCATATATACGGATTCAGGGGATATTAATAGAATATTATTTAATGTTTATCAGCAATTATATTCAGAAACAGAAGTGAACTCTGATAATTTTACAGATTTCTGGATGAAAGTTAAGTTACCTAGTATTATGGAGGAGGAACTTCAGGCTTTAAATCAACCAATTTCAGAGGAAGAGATCTTAAAAGCGATCCAAGCAGCAAATAGTAATAAGACTCCCGGGCCAGATGGCATCCCAGTTGAATTTTACAAAATGTTAGCAGAAGAAATGAGAATTCCCCTGGGCAGCTTATTTAACTATTATTTTTTTGCTGGAAATAAAATGTCCAACAACTTTACTGCAGCTCGTATTTCCTTAATTTTTAAAAAAGGCAAAGACCCTTTGGACCCAGGGGCATATAGACCCATATCAGTACTTAACGCAGACTATAAGTTATTGACATCTATTATAGCTGCTAGACTTATGATATCTCTAGATAAAATTATACATTTAGATCAGACAGGATTCATGAAAAATAGAAATTCGCTTAGAAATATTCGTCAAGTTACGGCAGTATTGGATTATATCTGGAACTTAGATAGAAAGGGAAGAGAATATAAAAGGTATTGCGAGGGAGCTATACTTACGGTCGATGCTGAAAAAGCATTCGATGCAGTCAACTGGAATTATCTATTTATGGCAGTGCAGAAATTTGGTTTTAGGAATCAATTTCTGCAATTTATTCGTAATCTTTATAATGCCCCTATATCTTATGTGTCAATGGTATTTCATCCCCTAAGATTGAGTTGAGAAGAGGGACGCGACAGGGTTGCCCGCTGTCGCCCTTATTATTCAACCTGGCATTAGAGCCATTTGCAATTTTGTTAAGGGATAGTTTAGCTGGGTTATTAATGGGGAGTCATACTTTAAAAATATTATTGTACGCAGACGATCTATTGATATTTATAGATAACGTGCATAAATCTATCCCCTTGATAGTGCGGCTGTTTGATTTTTTTTCTTCCTTTTCAGGGTATAAGATTAACTATAGCAAAAGTGAATTATTGTTTTTTTCTGAATCTAGACTAAAGATACTGCCGCATCCATTTAAAATGGTTGATTGTTTTAGGTATCTGGGTATTATCTTACATAGAAACCCTGAAACTTGGTATAAGCTGAATTATGGCCCGCTACTGCAAAAAATTAAAACTGATTTGGATTTATGGTCCTCAATAACTATCTCCCTTACTGCTAGGGTCAATTTGATAAAGACAATAATTTTTCCCCGAATATTGTATTTGCTTCAAAATCTCCCTCTATTTTTATCTAATAAGGATATATTAGATCTACAACGATGGCAGTCTAACTTTATCTGGGGGAGAAGGAAACCTCGTATGGCGCTCAAAAAATTAATGTTAAAACGGGAGACGGCAGGATTAGCACTACCAGACCTAAGACTTTATAATTGGGCCTCCTTGGTTAAAATTGCCTTTGAATGGATCACAGAATTAAATTGTTTCACTTCATTAGATTTAGAGACATTTTTAGTTACCCCCTTCGCACTTAAGGCTATTTTGCATTGCCCATTAAAGAAACTACCTCTTAATATTTTGAAATTAAGGTCAATAAAAAACATTGTTATTGCATGGCAGAAGATATGTAACTACTTGAAGGTATCCCCAGCATTTTCGGAGTTTCTTCCCATTATAGGAAATCCTGAATTTCTTCCAGGTATTGCTCAAGGGGTTTTTAGAAAGTGGGCTGAGCTTGGTCTTTCTTATATATGTCAAATTTTTGGTCATGATAGATTAATGACCTCGGAAGCATTATTTCAGAAGTTTAATCTTCCAAATTCAAACTTATATGCTTACTTCCAATTGCGACATTTTGTTTTTACACAGAAATGGGATAGCAAAGCTTTATTGGATTGGTCAGATATCACGAATATCATACGTAGATTTGCGTTAGGATTTACACCAATTTCTTTAATTTATGATGTTATGTTGGCCAAGCAAGGGGATCTACATGAAAATAATCTATACAACTCGTGGAAATGGTATTTTCCAGATCTAGAACAGAATAGGATAAAACAGAGTTTTGGGATGATAGATAAGGTATTGGTATCTACAACATGGAAAGAATCACATATGAAACTTCTAAATAATTATTACCTCTCACCTGAGAAAATGTCTAGGTTCTACCCCCTACAAAGCTTTGCTTGCTCTCGCTGTGCACTTCCTAAAGCAAATATCCTACATCTGTTCTGGTCGTGTCCGAAAATACAGCAATTGTGGTTAAAGATTTGGTTTTGGTATAGCAAATATTATCAAGATTACAATAAGTATACGGCAGTGGACATATTTTTTCTCACAAGCCCTGATTATAGATCTAAAAGGCATGCTAAAATTCTGAATATTATTATTTTAATCACAAGACATTTAATCCTGAAGAGCTGGAAAGACCATGTGGCACCTAGTTTCTCAGTATTTCTTAAGGAAATACAATACCAGATATTATATGAATCATATCATACGATCTTTTCAACAGAAGCAAAGATAAAAATCTTCTTGCTAGACTGGTTACCTGTGATTAAATCCTATCCACTTTCTATACAAAGACGGATCTTAGCCCCCTTTTTGAATTCCATCTCGTTTGCCGAGCTGGTTATATCCAATGTGTTTCCTACAAGTTGGCTTTCAACTGTAAGGGAAGTGGATATATGAGGGTTACCAGAAATAAGTCTAGTATGTAATTGTAGGGGAGGATGGAGGGGGTAGTCGGTCCCGGATGCGGGGGGGCCCGAGTGAGAGATCCCCTCATATGGGGAAAAATCTTTTTTTTTTTTTTGTTTTTTTGTTTTTTTTTTGTTTTGTGATTATGGGTTTTCATAATCAAAGAAAATTATTATTTAATTTTATAATAGAGTGTTTATTATAGTTTTTGTGTTAAGTTACTAAAAGGTAAAAAATTCCAGCAAACCATGCAGGACAGTGAATTTGCTTCATGTTGGCGATGAACATTTTTGTTGTTTTATGTCTGTTTTTCAATGTATGCCAAAATATTTTCTTTTTCTGTACATCTTTAATTGTACTAAGCCCTGTGTGGCGTATGTGTTGTATTGAATGTTTATGTATTGGTTGCTGGTTACAATAAAAAGAAATATTAAATAAAAAAAATCAGCCAGCTCACCAGCTTCCAATGCTGTTATGGGTTTATGATCCAAAACCCATTCTTGAACTTCTGCTGGGCACAGCTGCAAAAATTGCTCCTTCACAATCATATATTCCAGCTCCTCCATAGTGGCAACCTTTAGCCCTCTGACCCACTGTTTAAAGGCTGTCATCAAGTTCCCAACAGCTGCAGTATAGCACTCTGATGTACCTTTCTGCAGAGAACGGAATTTCTTCCTGTACACCTCAGGAGTAAGATTATATCTCCTCTGCAGTGCAGCTTTGATGGAATCATAGTCCTGATCAAATTCTGGGGGTAGTTCAGCAAAAGCCTCCAGTGCAGGACCTTTCAGGCCAGGGGTAAGGTACTTGTCCCACTGTTCCCTTGGCAGCTGGAACTGTCTGCAAACTTCCTCAAAGCTACGCAGGAATACATCCACATCTCCATCTTTCTCCAGAGTGGGAAAATTCTCTGCACGCACTCTGGGGACAGGTGGGTCTCTAGGTTCACTAACAACAGGTGAGACCATTCCTCTCTCCAACCATACAAGCTGTAGCTGATACTCTCTCTCAGTCTTTCATTCAGCAGCCTGTCATTCAGCTGCCATAGACTCTCTCTCAGCTTCCCTAGCCGCCTGTCTCTCCGCTACAGCAGCCTGTCTCACATAAAATTTTGTGACCAGTTCCATGCGCAAACTTGCATCCACTGAGCCCATATGTTTCAGAACAGTTTGCAAATAACAGTCTAATGGATCCCCAGATCCTGATGAATCGCTGCCCCCAGCTGCAGACATCTCTCCTGAGACTTTAACTAAGGTGACGTTGCTGTTATCATATTCAATAAGAAGTTGTATTAGTCCATCTTTGTTCTTTCCACGGGTTGGAATATCACGCTCCTGGCATAACAGTTCCAGCGTCTCTTTAGTCTGCTGCTCGTATGTCTCCATAGCAAAAAGAAAATAGAAAAGAAAAACAGAGAATAGGGAAGGGGACTGTTTGCAATGTGTGACTATATAATGCACTGAGTTTTAGCCTTTGGAAATTGTGAGTTACAATTTCTTTTTAGTACTGGGATTTTCACACTAGCAAATCCCCAAGCACTAAAATCTAATAACAAAAATTATCTACACCGCTGCCCACCAATTTGTGACGACCAGGGTTATCCAACCCTGCGCCAGTCACTTATTTGGCACAGAAAGGGTTATCAGACTCCTTCTACTGTCACTAATATGTCACACTAGCCACACCAGGCAAGCTTGTGATTTAGTTCAGTGGGTACAAGGGTTAACAACACTCTCCAGTCTGTATTAGACATAAAAGAAATGCCCAAAACTCCCCTTTAATGCCACCCACACTAAACTAACTATAATATTTATGCTGCCACCACTTATGATTTATTAAAGGGAAAATCCTAAGGAAAAAAAAACAGATTTACACATTAACTTGCAGAATACACTTTTTTAGAAAATAAACTAAATTATGTAGTTCTAATATTCCAGTCTCTTTCAGTAACGTGGTTCAATTATTAGACAAAGACCAACACTTAATAAAGGAATTATTTATTATGTCAAAAATATTATGCACAATGCATTATTAATAAAACTTTGTTACAAATACAATTACACAGCAAACAGTTTTTAAAATAAAAAAGGAGAAAAACAGATTGAATACTTTACTAGTCTCAAGATCTGTGCCTGGGGACTGGCATGAAGCGAGGGGTCCTTACTCTGTAGAACAGCTCCCCTTGTAAAAATGACAATTTAATTGTAAAAACACAATACCCTTATACCTTTTTTCCAATAGATCAGGTTGCCTGACCTCACCCACTCAGCAGGGACTGGCCTGGGAAACCCCCTATATTTTACAACGGTCAATAAACTTTAAGTGCCTTTGGCTGACTTTAGAGAACACAATATAATTTCTGCTAGATACATCCATTTTCATATAGACTGACAGGCACTCTCTTCCTTACATTGTGAGAAACGGTTTGATATCAAATATGACAGGGTTGTCATACTTCCCTTAATTTAATGTCATAACAGTTTTAAACACATATATACATTATACCCATGTCCCTTTATTGACCTTTTCAGTTTCTGTCACTGAGGCACTGTGTTGTATCTCTGAACTGACAGGTTGACTGGATTTATGACCCAATGCATACACAATAACATTTGGAGAAAGGGGTCTTAGGAACTATTTATGAGGGGTTCTGGCACATCAAAGAAAACACAAACACACAGTTCTTCTTGAAAAACAAATCTTTTTTTTAGCTCACAGGCTAAACAGTATTAAACCCTTAGCAGCTAAATCCTGAGGTATTCGTGACAGCTAGATTACGAGTTTTGCAGTAAAAGCGGCTCGGTACTAACTTGCAAGTTATTTCCACCACTCACCTCCCTATAGCACCGCTATTACAGGTTTTCCTAAACTCAGCGTTATCAGGCAAAATTGAGCTCCATACCTCACTCAAATACCAGCGCTGCAGTGAGCTGGTTTTACGTGCTCATGCACGATTTCCCAATAGACATCAATGGGGAGAGCTGGCTAAAAAAAAGCCTAACACCTGTAATAAAGGAGCGTAACACAGCCCCATTGATTCCTATAGGGCAAGAAAATTTATGTTTACACCTAACACCCTAACATAAACCCTGAGTCTAAACATCCCTAATATGCCGCTCCCGACACCGCCAACACCTACCTACATTTATTAACCCCTAATCTGCCACCCCAATGTCGCCGCCACCTACCTACATTTATTAACCCCTAATCTACAGCCCCCAATGTATCAGCCACATACCTACACTTATTAACCCCTAATCTACTGCCCCCAACGTCGCAGCCACTATACTAAAGCTATAAACCCCTAAACCTAACCCTAAGTGTAACCCTAACACCCACTAACTTTAATATAATTAAAATAAATCTAAATAAGAATTACTATCATTAACTAAATAAATCCTATTTAAAACTAAATACTTACCTATTAAATAAACCCTAAGATAGCTTCAATATAACTAATAGTTACATTGTGGGTAGCTTAGGTTTTATTTTTATTTCACAGGCAAGTTTGTATTTATTTTAACTAGGTAGACTAGTTAGTAGTGATCTCGCAAACCTAAAAATTTGGGTTAGCGAACGGCGGACTCGAACTTCCGCAACTGTTCGCGAACGGGCGAACCGGGTGAACCGCCATAGACTTCAATAGGCAGGTGAACTTTAAAACCAACAGGGACTCTTTCTGGCCACAATAGTGATGGAAAAGTTGTTTCAAGGGGACTAACACCTGGACTGTGGCATGCCGGAGAGGGATCCATGGCAAAACTCGCATGGAAAATTAAATTACATAGTTGATGCAGAGTCTGGTTTTAAGCCATAAAGGGCATAAATCACCTAACATTCCTAAATTGTTTGGAATAACGTGCTTTAAAACATCAGGTATGATGTTGTATCGATCAGGTAGTGTAAGGGTTATGCCCGCTTCACAGTGACAGACAAAACTCCCCGTTTAAAGGTACAGTCTACACCAGAATTTTTATTGTTTTAAAAGATAGATAATCCCTTTATTACCCATTACCCAGTTTTGCATAACTAACACATTTATAATAATATACTTTTAACCTCTGTGATTATCTTTTATCTAAGCCTCTGCAAACTGCCCCTTTTTTCAGTTCTTTTGACAGACTTGCAGTCTAGCCAATCAGTGCCTGCTCCCAGATAACTTCTCGTGCACGAGCAGACTGATGTTTCACAGTCAAAAAGTTTTTTTTTAAAAAATTTACACTACTGTTACAACAGATATGAGTGGTGGCACTAGTTGGCAAGTGGGCCTGGCACACACGCTGGCAGGCAGGCAACTGCAATTAGATTACACTAGCAGACTGATGTTTCACAGTCAAAAAAGTTTTTTTTTTTTAAATTTACACTACTGTTACAACAGATATGAGTGGTGGCACTAGTTGGCAAGTGGGCCTGGCACACACGCTGGCAGGCAGGCAACTGCAATTAGATTACACTAGCAGACTGATGTTTCACAGTCAAAAAAGTTTTTTGTTTTTTTTAATATATCTTTATTAAAAGAGATACATTTTAGACGTAGCAAACACACATCCAGTAATACACAGTTTAACATGAAACCTGGCATGGTTAACAATCAGTTCATATACTGGTAGGGCGGAGACAAAGTCCTGTCCTCATTAACACGTTGATATGACAGTTCTGTGCCATCACATAACATACGTCTGGTTATATGCGTGCTTCATCGCCCGTCCAAATATCTGCACCTCTTCATTTTAAAATTGTATAAACAACAACTTAACACAACTCATAAAACTATTTAACATAAACAAATATCTAACATAAACAAACATCTCATACAGTTCGGTTCAGTGGGTTCTGCTCCTCAAACCCACATTAGGAGGGGGGGGGGAAGAAAAAAAAAATAAAAAAAAATAATAATAATTGGGGAAAGTAGAAGAAAGTTTTAAGGAGGGAAAGAAGGGAGAAAGTTTCTATATTTCTCAGAAAAAGGATATTACTTTGATCTCATTCAAAGGCTCTACTATGTCCGTAGTAGTAAGAGAGTCATACAATGCTCTCCACTCCCCTCTTAGCGCCGCCTCCATCATTATCTCAGTCTGAAGGAAGGGCTCCAGGATTTGTTTTTGTTTTTCTATTTGCAGTGTCCCCAAGAAAGCTTTCCATTTCTTTAAGAAAGATAATAATCTTCCCCCTGTATCTAATAAGGTATCTTGTTGCTCAATAAAGATCTGTCTAAATAGGGCCCTTCTGAACTGTGTCAGTGTAGGGGGCCGTCTAGTACACCACAGAGTCAGAATACAATTCCTAGCTATCAGTGTACAGAGGGTAAGAAAGGGGTGTAGTTTTGTGTTGACCCCATCCCACAAAAACAGGTATATATTATCAATAGTAAATGTTACCTCTATTTTCATTGCCTTCCCAAGCCAATATTGTAAAAGCCCCCAAAAGCGGCGAATTACAGGACAGTGCAAGAAATAATGCGACAAGGAGGGATTGGGATATCAGCACTTTACACAGTGGTTCGGATGATGGGGATTCCATTTACTCCGCCTACTGGGTGTGATGTATTCCAGGTGTAGCATCCTGACTTGGGCCTCCCGCAGTGTCATATTTAGTGTAGCTGACTTAACCTTCGAGATACTATTTGTGATGTCTGTGCTGGTGATGTCCGATTGATTTCTCTCTGTATACCATCTAATACAGTGCCCTGTGTCTTGACTGATTGGTGTTTAAGCAATGTTCTGTATAGTGCTGATATTGAGAATCTCCATAAACTATATGCCGTTTGTGTGATCGCAAATGGGGATTGGCTCCAGAAGTTTTTATCAGAGTCCATCAGTGAAGTCACATAATGTCTAATTTGTAAATAGGCAAAAAATGCCTGTGTGATAGATCAAATTTGGTTTTTAGTTCTTGAAAAGTCCTGACGGTGTGCAACAATGGGTCCAGAACATCTCCCACTTCATCTAGACCCCTCTCCTTCCACACCGCAAAGGGTGCATGATCATTCCCTGCTGGGAAATCAGGGTTCCCTACAATAGGAATAAACTTTGGAGATGGTTGAGTGCGGCCAAGCAATTTATGAGCTTGAGCCCAGACCTTAAGTGGATCTTTATACAGGAAGTTGTTTTTTAGATGCTGTGGGAGGTCGCCAGGAGAGAGATAAGGCAACATATTCAAAGCTAGAGGCATTACAACCGATTCTTCTAGTGACCTATCATAAAAGTGTCAAGTATCTAACTGCCAGTCCATATCTAGCCTAATCAGTGTTGCCCAATTATAGAACCTGATGTTTGGAAGTCCCAGACCTCCATCTAAAAAGGCCAGGTGAAGCTTGTGGGCAGCCAGTCTCGGCTTTTTCCCCCTCCACACAAACTGCTGAACTGCTTTCTCTAGTTTTTTGATGTCACCCCTGTAAAAAAGTTGTTGTTTTTTAAATTTACACTACTGTTACAACAGATGAGTGGTGGCACTAGTTGGCAAGTGGGCCTGGCACACACGCTGGCAGGCAGGCAACTGCTATTAGATTACACTAGCAGACTGATGTTTCACAGTCAAAAAAGTTTTTTTTTACAAAATTTACACTAATGTTACACCAGATATGAGTGGTGGCAACGGGCAAGTGGGCACAGTATACGCTGTGAGCCTGGCACACACGCTGGCAGGCAGGCAACTGCAATTAGATTACACAGGGGGAAAAAAACAGCCCTAAAAAGTGCTTTTTGGGGTGCTGTCCTTACAGCAGAGATCAGATGAGTCCTTCAGGACTGTAGTGGACACTGAATACACTAGCCTAGCTATCAATTTCCCTATAAAATCAGCAGCAGCTACACTATCCTTCCTCTCACTAAGAATGCAGGATCAGAATGAATCTAAAATGGCTGCTGTCCAGGAGCTGGGAGGGTCTGGGAGGGAGTGTCTGCTGCTGATTGGCTGAAATGTGTCTGCAGACTGTGAGAAACAGGGTCAAAGTTTACTCAATGATGACGAATAGGGGGCGGATCGAACATCGCATATGTTCACCCGCTGCGGCGAACGCGAACAAGCTATGTTCGCCGGGAACTATTCGCCGGCGAACTATTCGCGACATCACTATTAGTTAGTAAATAGTTATTAACTATTTACTAACTACCTAGCTAAAATAAATACAAATTTACCTGTAAAATAAAACCTAACCTGAGTTACACTAACACCTAACCTTACACTACAATTAAATATATTACATTAATTCAATTAACTAAATTACAAAAAAAACACTAAATTACACAAAATAAAAAAGAAATTATCAAATATTTAAACTAATTACACCTAATCTAATAGCCCTATCAAAATAAAAAAAGCCCACCCAAAATAAAAAAAACCCTAGCCTAAGCTAAACTACTAATAGCCCTTAAAAGGGCCTTTTGCGGGGCATTGCCCCAAAGAAATCGTTTACCTGTAAAAAAAAATATAAACAACCCCCCAACAGTAAAACCCACCACCCACACAGCCAACCCCCCAAATAAAAACCTATCAAAAAAACCTAAGCTCCCCATTGCCCTGAAAAGAGCATTTGGATGGGCATTGCCCTTAAAAGGGCATTTAGCTCTTTTTCAGCCCAAACCCTAAGCTAAAAATAAAACCCACCCAATAAACCCTTAACACTAATTCCCGAAGATCCACTTACAGTTTTTGAAGGCCAGACATCCATCCTCAACGAAGCGGCAGAAGTCCTCAGTGAAGCCGGCAGAAGTTTTCATCCAAGCGGGCCGAAGTCTTCATCCAAGCTGGCAGAAGTCTTCATCCAGACTGCATCTTCTTTCTTCATCCATTTGGTGCGGAGCGGCTCCATCTTCAAGACATCCGGCACGGAGCATCCTCTTCTGACAACGGCTAACAAAGAATGAAGGTTCCTTTAAGGGACGTCATCCAAGATGGTGTCCCTTGAATTCCGATTGGCTGATAGAATTCTATCAGCCAATCGGAATTAAAGGTGAAAAAATCCTATTGGCTGATGCAATCAGCCAATAGGATTGAGCTTTAATCCTATTGGCTGATCCAATCAGCCAATAGGATTGAGCTTGCATTCTATTGGCTGTTCCAATGCTTCACTGAGGACTGTTAGGGTTAGACTTAGGTTTAAAGGGTTTATAAATTGAATAGTGGCGGCGACGTTGGGGACAGCAGATTAGGGGTTAATAAGTGTAGGTAGGTGTCGGCAATGTTGGGGCAGCAGATTAGGGGTTAATAGGTATAATGTAGGTGGCGGCGATGTTAGGGGCGGCAGATTAGGGGTTAATAATATTTAACTAGTGTTTGCGATGCGGGAGTACGGCGGTTTAGGGGTTAATATGTTTATTATAGTGGTGACGATGTCCGGAGCGGCAGGTTAGGGGTTAATAATTTTATTTTAGTTTTTGCGATGCGGGAGGGCCTCAGTTTAGGGGTTAATAGGTAGTTTATGGGTGTTAGTGTACTTTTTTAGCACTTTAGTTATGAGTTTTATGTTACAGCTTTCTAACATAAAAGCCATAACTACTGACTTTCAGTTTATGGTATGGATCTTGACGGTATAGGCTGTACCGCTCACTTTTTGGCCAGACAGGCAAACTCATAATACCTGCGCTGTGGAAGTCCCATTGAAAAAGGACTTTTTGAAAGCTGCGGTAGTTACGTTGCGTTACGGCCCAAAAAGTGTGCGGTACAGCTATACCTGCAAAACTCGTAATACCAGCAGTAGTGATAAAGAGCTATAACGCTGCTTTTTCACTCATAACGCAAAACTAGTAATCTAGCTGTATGTGTTGTATATCTGCCTTTTTTATCTTACAGTAAAATACTTCTCCTCAATAGTGATGTCGCGAACTTGACTTCAATAGGCAGGCGAACTTTAAAACCTAAAAGGACTCTTTCTGGCCACAATAGTGATGGAAAAGTTGTTTCAAGGGGACTAACACCTGGACTATGGCATGCTGGAGGGGGATCCCTGGCAAAACTCCCCTGGAAAATTACATAGTTTATGCAGAGTCTGCTTTTAACCCATAAAGGGCCTAAATCACCTAACATTCCCAAATTGTTTGCAATAACGTGCTTTAAAACATCAGTTATGATGTCGTATCTATCAGGTAGTGTAAGGGTTACGGCTACATCACAGTGACAGAGCAAACTCCAAGTGTAACGCACCGCAATCAACCGCAAATAGTCCACTTGCAGAACCACAAGATAGCTAGATTTGATAGATAGCTCAATCGATGCAATATACATATGATCGATACACTGTACATAGATCAATATATGCAATATACATTTGATAGATACAAATTACATCGATCAATAGATGCAATATACATTTGATAGATACGAATGTTATCGAATCAAAGATGCAATATACATTTTATAGATACGAATGACATCAACCAAAATATGTAATATACATTTTATAGATACGAATTACATCGATCAATAGATGCAATCTACATATGATCGATACGTTTGATAGATCGATCGATTTGATATATAAATAAATCGATTTGAAATATATATAATTTCCCTGACAGAGTATAACAATAAGACATGCGGTCTGTGACCCGTGGTGTGTTAAGTAGTACTATTCTTAACATTTTACTACAACCTGTTACTCGGGGGAGGTCTATATGGCCTTCATTTTTGGAACCGGTAGATGGAAGAAGATGATTGTTCTGTCCTCCTACTTCAAATTTGTCAGAAACACAAGTGGCTCTCTCAAAACAGTCCGGACAGAAGATAGATCGATAGATAGGATAGATAGATATACATAGATTGATAGTTAGATAGAATCGATAGAAGAGAAATAGATAGATTTTTTAGATATATAATTACCCTTATAAAGTATAATAATTAAACATGCGGTCTTGGACCCATGGTAACTAGGTTGTGTTAAGTAGTACTATTCCTAGCACTTTCAGCCCTGTAACTCCTCCTATTGGTGGAGGTCTATATGGCGGTTATGATTGATTACCCTGACAAAGTATAACAACAAGACACGCGGTCTGTGACCCATGGTAATTTTGTTGTGTTAAGTAAAACTTTTCTTATTACTTGAATCCCTCTTACCCCCCCTTTTGTTGGAGCTCTATATGGCCTGCATGATTAGCCTGACAAAGTATAATAAGAAAACATCTGGTCTGGGACCCATGGTAACTAGGTTTTGTTTAAGTAGTACTATTCTTAGAACTGTAATCCCTGTTACTCCCCCTATCAAGGAAGGTCTATATGGCCTGAATGGTTACCCTGACAAAGTATAACAACAAGACACACAGTGTTGGACCCATGGTAACTAGCTTGTGTTAATTAGTACTTTTCTTAGCACTTTAATCCCTGTTACCCCCCCCTATCGGGGTAGGTCTATATGGCCTGCCTGATTACCCTGAAAAAATATAATAATAAGACATGCGTTCTGGGACCCATGTTAACTAGGTTGTGTTTTAAGTAGTACCATTCTTATCACTTTAAAGATTAACAATATTGTTACAACAACTAGGATTGGTGGCACTAATTGGCTAGTTTGGGCCTGGCACACAGGCTGGCAGGCAGGAGGAAAAGGCAATTCAATGGCACTAGGAGACTGAATATTTGCAGTCCAAAAAATTATGATTTTAAATTTTTTATATAATGTTACAAGAATTATGATTGGTGCCACTAATTGGCTAGTTGGGCCTGGAATACACTCTGGCAGGCAGGAGGAAAGTGCAATTCAATGGCACAAGCAAACTGATGAATCACAAGTGAACAATTTGGAATTTTAAAGATTAACAATACTGTTACAACAGCTAGGATTGGTGGCACTAATTGGATAGTTTGGGCCTGGCACACAGACTGGCAGGCAGGAGGAAAATGCAATTCAATGGCACTAGGAGACTGAATATTTCCAGTCAAAAAATTATGATTTAAATTTTTTTATATACTGTTAGAAGAAATATGATTGGTGGCACTAATTGGCTAGTTGGGCCTGGCACACAGGCTGGCAGGCAGGAGGAAAGTGCAATTCAATGCAACAAGCCAAATGATGAATCACAATCGAACAATGTTTAATTTTAAATATTAACAATACTGTTACAACAACTAGGATTGGCGGCACTAATTGGCTACAGGGAGTGCAGAATTATTAGGCAAATGAGTATTTTGACCACATCATCCTCTTTATGCATGTTGTCTTACTCCAAGCTGTATAGGCTCGAAAGCCTACTACCAATTAAGCATATTAGGTGATGTGCATCTCTGTAATGAGAAGGGGTGTGGTCTAATGACATCAACACCCTATATCAGGTGTGCATAATTATTAGGCAACTTCCTTTCCTTTGGCAAAATGGGTCAAAAGAAGGACTTGACAGGCTCAGAAAAGTCAAAAATAGTGAGATATCTTGCAGAGGGATGCAGCACTCTTAAAATTGCAAAGCTTCTGAAGCGTGATCATCGAACAATCAAGCGTTTCATTCAAAATAGTCAACAGGGTCGCAAGAAGCGTGTGGAAAAACCAAGGCGCAAAATAACTGCCCATGAACTGAGAAAAGTCAAGCGTGCAGCTGCCAAGATGCCACTTGCCACCAGTTTGGCCATATTTCAGAGCTGCAACATCACTGGAGTGCCCAAAAGCACAAGGTGTGCAATACTCAGAGACATGGCCAAGGTAATAAAGGCTGAAAGACGACCACCACTGAACAAGACACACAAGCTGAAACGTCAAGACTGGGTCAAGAAATATCTCAAGACTGATTTTTCTAAGGTTTTATGGACTGATGAAATGAGAGTGAGTCTTGATGGGCCAGATGGACGGGCCCATGGCTAGATTGGTAAAGGGCAGAGAGCTCCAGTCCGACTCAGACGCCAGCAAGGTGGAGGTGGAGTACTGGTTTGGGCTGGTATCATCAAAGATGAGCTTGTGGGGCCTTTTCGGGTTGAGGATGGAGTCAAGCTCAACTCCCAGTCCTACTGCCAGTTTCTGGAAGACACCTTCTTCAAGCAGTGGTACAGGAAGAAGTCTGCATCCTTCAAGAAAAACATGATTTTCATGCAGGACAATGCTCCATCACACGCGTCCAAGTACTCCACAGCGTGGCTGGCAAGAAAGGGTATAAAAGAAGAAAATCTAATGACATGGCCTCCTTGTTCACCTGATCTGAACCCCATTGAGAACCTGTGGTCCATCATCAAATGTGAGATTTACAAGGAGGGAAAACAGTACACCTCTCTGAACAGTGTCTGGGAGGCTGTGGTTGCTGCTGCACACAATGTTGATGGTGAACAGATCAAAACACTGACAGAATTCATGGATGGCAGGCTTTTGAGTGTCCTTGCAAAGAAAGGTGGCTATATTGGTCACTGATTTGTTTTTGTTTTGTTTTTGAATGTCAGAAATGTATATTTGTGAATGTTGAGATGTTATATTGGTTTCACTGGTAAAAATAAATAATTGAAATGGGTATATATTTCTTTTTTGTTAAGTTGCCTAATAATTATGCACAGTAATAGTCACCTGCACACACAGATATCCCCCTAAAATAGCTAAAACTAAAAACAAACTAAAAACTACTTCCAAAAATATTCAGCTTTGATATTTATGAGTTTTTTGGGTTCATTGAGAACATGGTTGTTGTTCAATAATAAAATAATCCTCAAAAATACAACTTGCCTAATAATTCTGCACTCCCTGTAGTTTGTGCCTGGCACACAGGCTGGCAGGCAGGAGGAAAAGGCAATTCAATGGCACTAGGAGACTGAATATTTGCAGTCCAAAAAATTATGATTTTAAATTTTTTATATACTGGTACAAGAATTATGATTGGTGCCACTAATTGGCTAGTTGGGCCTGGAAAACACGCTGGCAGGCAGGAGGAAAGTGCAATTCAATGGCACGAGCAAACTGATGAATCACAAGCTAACAATTTGGAATTTTTAAGATTAACAATACTCTTACAACAACTATGATTGGTGGCACTAATTGGCTAGTTTGGGCCTGGCACACAGGCTGGCAGGCAGGAGGAAACTGCAATTCAATGGCACTAGGAGACTGAATATTTGCAGTCCAAAAAATTATGATTTTAAATTTTTTATATACTGTTACAAGAATTATGATTGGTGCCACTAATTGGCTAGTTGGGCCTGGAAAACACGCTGGCAGGCAGGAGGAAAGTGCAATTCAATGGCACGAGCAAACTGATGAATCACAAGCGAACAATTTGGAATTTTAAAGATTAACAATACTGTTACAACAACTAGGATTGGTGGCACTAATTGGCTAGTTGGGCCTGACACACAGGCTGGCAGGCAGGAGGGAACTGCAATTCAATGGCACTACTAGACTGCAGATTCACAGTCAAAAAAGTGATGATTCACAATGTTTTCTATACTGTTACAACAACTATGATTGGTGGCACTAATTGGCTAGTTGGGCCTGGCACACAGGCTGGCAGATATGAGTCGTGGCTGGTAGGTAGGGCAGCAATTTAACACAGTATGCTGTGTAAGTGACAAAAACACAGGCCTGATAGAAAATTAAGTTAGATTACACTAGCAAAATAATTTAAAATTTTATATTTTAATATTAAAATAATGTTAAGAAGTGCAATGCACATATGAGTGGTCGCACTGGCTGGCTGCTACGTAGGGCAGCAATTAACAACAGTATGCTGTGTAAGTCAGATAGACAGTTAGACACAGGCCTGATAGAAAATAAAATTAGATTACACTAGCATAATGATTTAAAGATTTATGGGGGGAATTTAAAGAAAAAGGTTAAGCACATACATATGAGTCGTGGCTGATTGCCTTGGAAGGGCAGCTATTAAAAACAGTAGGCTCTGTAAGTCAGATACACACATGCCTGATAGAAAATACTATTAGATTACACTAGAAAAATTATTTAATTTTTTTTTTGGGGGGGGAATTAAAAAAAGGTTAAACACATATGAGTCGTGGCTCATAGACTAGGGAGGGCAGCAAGTAAACACAGTAGGCTCTGTATGTCAGCAAAACACACAGGCCTGATAGAAAATGATATTAGATTACACTATCAAAAAAATTTAAACTTTTTTTTTTTTAAATTTAAATTAAGGTGAAGAAGATATGAGTGGTGGCTGCCTGGCACAGACCAAATAACCAAAAGACTGAAAAAAAATGAAGTATATTAATGCTGTGTGAGCCTGACAGACACAGGCCTGATAGAAAATGTAATTAGATTACACTAGCAAAATTATTTAATTTTTTTTTTTTAATTTAAAATAATGTTATAAACGGATATTAACACTGGTGGCTGGCACAGAGCAATGAACCAGAGTATATGCTGTGTGACACAGGCCTGATAGAAAATAAAAAAAAATTACACTAGCAAAATAATTAAAATTTTTGGTTGGTTAAATTTAAACTAATGTTGTTAGGCAGATATCAGTGGTGGCAGTAATCACAGCATGTGCTGTGAGCCTTAAACACACAGGCTGAAAGCCAGGCAAATGCTAATAAAAATACGAGAAAAAAAAAAAAAAACGGCTCGAATTATAGCCCTAAAAAGGGCTTTTTGGGGTGCTGTCCTTGCAGCAGAGATGAGTGGAGTCCTTCTGGACTGTAGTGGACACTAAATACACTAGCCTAGCTATGTATTTCCCTATAATGTCAGCAGCACAAACACAACACGTCCTCTCAATAAGAAAGCAAGGTCGTTATGAGTCTAAAATGGCGGCTTCCGAGTAGCTGGGAGGGTTTGTGAGGGAGTGTCTGATGTTGATTGGCTCTAATGTGTCAGAAGGCTGTGACATACAGGGTCAAAGTTTCCTCAATGATGACACGTAGGGGGCGGATCGAACATCGCATGTGTTCGCCCGCAGCCGCGAACGCGAACAAGCTATGTTCGCTGTGAACCGTTCGCGGGCGAACAGTTCGGGACATCACTACTCCTCAACTATATATACTGAAACTACAAAAATAATTTACATTAGATAATTAAACCATACAATTCCCCACTCTTTTTGGATAAATAAGTGAATGCTGTTTAATAAATGTCAGTCAACAACAGAAAAAAAAAATCCCAATCCAGCAAATAATAAGTACCGTAATGAGGAACAACAAATGTGATTTCACTACAGGTAAAGGCAGAAAAACATTCTGAAAAAAAAGTTTTATCCCCTTAGTGACCAGACCATTTTTTAATTTTCTTACCGTTAAGGACCAGGGCTGTTTTTACATTTCTGCTGTGTTTGTATTTAGCTGTAATTTTCCTCTCACTCATTTACTGTACCCACACATATTATATACAATTTTTATCGCCATTAAATTGACTTTCTAAAGATACCATTATTTTTATCATATCATCTAATTTACTATAACATTGTTTATAAAATATGATAAAAAAATTGAAAAACACACTTTTTATAACTTTTTTTTTTTTACACTTTTTTTTTGCTAGTTATGGGGCAATAAGTACAAGTAGCACTTTGCTATTTCCAAACCATTTTTTTTTTTTTCAAATTTAGCGATAGCGATAATGTGAATATCCCTTCACATTATATATATATATATATATATATATATATATATATATATATTAGTAGACAACCCAAAGTTTTGATCTAGGCCCATTTTGGTATATTTCATGCCACCATTTCACCGCCAAATGCGATCAAATGAAAAAAATTGTTAACTTTTTCAATAACTTTAGGTTTCTCACTGAAATTATTTACAAATAGCTTGTGCAATTATGGCACAAATGGTTGTAAATGCTTCTCTGGGATCCGCTTTATTTAGAAATAGCAGACATATATAATATTAGCATTGTTTTTTGGTGATTAGAAGGCAGCTAAATGCTGCTGTGCACCACACTTGTATTATGCCCAGCAGTGAAGAGGTTAATTAGGTAGCTTGTAGGGTTAATTTTAGCTTTAGTGTAGAGATCAGCCTCACACCTTACACATCCCACCCCCTGATCCCTCCCTGACCCCCCTCAAATAGCTCTCTTCCCTCCCCCACCCCCAAAGGTCACCCCCATCTTAAGTACTAGCAGAAAGTCTGTCAGTGTAAAAATAAGTTTTATTTTATATTTTCTGCAGGGAAGTATCCCCCCTTACCTCCCAACCTCCCTGAACCCCCCAAACAGCTCTCTAACCCTCCCCCCTCTACCTATTAGCTGCCATGTTAGGTACTGGCAGCTGTCTGTCAGTACCCATTTTACTATATTTGTTTGCTTTTAGTTTTATATATATATATATATATATATATATACACAGTATATATATATATATATATATATATCAACTTTTTTTTACCCATAGTGTAGCTGTCCCCCCTCATTCCCCTACCACCCTACCACCTCCAAGATTATTTTATTAAACTATTATCCCCCTCTCCCTCCTTCCCACTTCCTACTTTTCCGTAGTGTAAGCGGTCCCACCGGCTCATGCCCCCTCCCACCCGCTCCCGTCCATCTCACATACCCTCCCGCCCTTTCACCCCCTCCAGCGATGGGCCGCCCACCCGCCTCCCTCCTATCCCTCCCACGCCACCACCAATCGGCACCATCGGTGGCCCTCTCTGCATCGGTTGCTTATAAAAGGGTATTGCATGATGCCTCAATATTGAGGCATCGCTGCAATACCCTGAAAGCGATCACTTCCAGCGATTAAAACCCCAGAGGACATGCCAGGCACGTCCTTGGTCGTTAACGTCCGTTCTTTGTAGGACGTGCCTGGTATGTCCTTGGTCATTAAGGGGTTAAACACCAACTAAATATATGCCAACGTTTCATAAGAAATGTTGCCCTCTACTCTATGCCTGGCCTGGCAAAAGCTACTGGGTACTGGATAGGCTAGAGACCAAAAACATAACAGAAAAGAACAAATTAACTATCATATTAGCTTCTCATTTCAATGTTTTCCCGCTAAGCATGTGAATCAATAAGCAAATCAAATAAAGAATGGTTGTTTATTGACTAATTACTTATTTCATTATTTTATTGATTGCTTTCGGCTAGATTACGAGTTTTGCGTTAGAGGCTATGCGGTGCTAACGAGCAGTTTTCTCTCACCGTTCACTTACCTGCAGCGCTGGTATTACGGGTTTTTACAAACCCGGCGTTAAAAGGCAAGAAGTGAGCGTTGAGCAAAATTTTGCTCCTTAATGCACTCCAATACCAGCGCTGCTTAAGTCAGAGCCAGCTGAGCAAAAGTCTAACACCTGCCAAAAAGCAGCGTAAAACTCAGTAACCTAGCCTCATTGATTCCTATGGGGAAATAAAATTTATGTCTACACCTAACACCCTAACATGAACCCCGAGTCTAAACACCCCTAATCTTACACTTATTAACCCTAATCTGCTGCCCCCGACATCGCCGACACCTGCATTATATTTATTAACCCCTAATCTGCCGCTCCGGACACCCCCGCCACCTACATTATATTTATGAACCCCTAATCTGCTGCCCCCAACATCACCGACACCTACATTGTATTTATTAACCCCTAATCTGCCGCCCCCAATGTCGCCGCAACCTACCTACATTTATTAACCCCTAATCTGCTGCCCCCAACGTCGCCACCACTATAATAAACATATTAACCCCTAAACTGCCGCACTCCCACTTCGCAAACATTAGTTAAATATTACTAACCCCTAATCTGCCGTCCCTAACATCGCCGCCACCTACCTACATTTATTAACCCCTAATCTGCCGCCCCCAACGTTGCCGTCACTATACTAAATGTATTAACCCCTAAACCTAAGTCTAACCCTAACCCTAACACCCCCTAACTTAAATATAATTACAAGAAATCTAACTAAAAATGACTATTATTAACTAAATAATTCATATTTAAAACTAAATACTTACCTATAAAATAAGCCCTAAGCTAGCTACAATATAACTAATATTTACATTGTAGCTAGCTTAGGGTTTATTTTTATTTTACAGGCACATTTGTATTTATTTTAACTAGGTAGAATAGTTATTAAATAGTTATTAACTATTTAATAACTACCTAGCTAAAATAAATACAAAAGTACCTGTAAAATAAAAGCTAACCTAAGTTACAATAACACCTAACACTACACTATAATTAAATAAATTAACTAAATTAACAACAATTAAATAAATTAAATTCAATTAGCTAAAGTACAAAAAAAATACACTAAATTACAGAAAATAATAAACAAATTACAAGATATTTAAACTAATTACATCTAATCTAATAGCGCTATCAAAATAAAAAAAGCCCCCCCAAAATAAAAAAAACCCTAGCCTAAACTAAACTACCAATAGCCCTTAAAAGGCATTGCCCCAAAGTAATCAGCTCTTTTACCTGTAAAAAAAAAATACAAACAACCCCCCCAACAGTAAAACCCACCACCCACACAACCAACCCCCCAAATAAAATACTATCTAAAAAAACCTAATCTCCCCATTGCCCTGAAAAGGGCAGTTAGCTCTTTTGCAACCCAAACACTAACCTAAAAATAAAACCCACCCAATACACCCTTAAAAAACGTAACACTAACCCCCTGAAGACCAACTTACAGTTCTGAAGACCGGACATCCATCCTCAAGGAAGCGGCAGAAGTCTTCATCCAACTGGGCCGAAGTCCTCAATGAAGCCAGGAGAAGTCTTCATCCAAGCTGGGCGAAGTGGTCCTCCAGACGAGCAGAAGTCTTCATCCAGACGGCATCTTCTATCTTCATCCATCCGACGCGGAGTGGCTCCATCTTCAAGACATCCGACGCGGAGCATCCTCTTCTTCCGATGACTACCCGACAAATGAAGGTTCCCTTAAGTGACGTCATCCAAGATGGCGTCCCTTAGATTCCAATTGGCTGATAGAATTAAGGTAGAAAAAATCCTATTGGCTGATGCAATCAGCCAATAGGATTGAGCTCACATTCTATTGGCTGTTCCAATCAGCCAATAGAATGCGAGCTCAATCCTATTGGCTGATTGGATCAGCCAATAGGATTGAACTTCAATCCTATTGGCTGATTGCATCAGCCAATAGGATTTTGTCTACCTTAATTCCGATTAGCTGATAGAATTCTATCAACCAATCGGAATCTAAGGGACGCCATCTTGAATGACATCACTTAAAGGAACCTTCATTCGTCGGGTAATCGTCAGAAGAAGAGGATGCTCCGCGTCGGATGTTTGAAGATGGAGCCGCTCCGCGTCGGATGGATGAAGATAGAAGATGCCGTCTGGATGAAGACTTCTGCCCGTCTGGAGGACCACTTCGCCCGGCTTGGATGAGGACCACTTCTCCTGGCTTTATTGAGGACTTCGGCCCAGTTGGATGAAGACTTCTGCTGCTTCCTTGGGGATGGATGTCCGGTTTTCAGAACTATAAGTCGATCTTCAGGGGGTTAGTGTTAGTTTTTTTTAAGGGTGTATTGTGTGGGTTTTATTTTTTAGATTATGGTTTGGGCCGCAAAACAGCTAACTGCCATTTTAAGGGCAATGCCCATCCAAATGCCCTTTTCAGGGCAATGGGGAGCTTAGGTTTTTTTAGATAGTATTTTATTTGGGGGGTTGTTTGTGTGGGTGGTGGGTTTTACTGTTGGGGGGGTTGTTTGTATTTTTTTTACAGGTAAAAGAGCTGATTGCTTTGGGGCAATGCCCAGCAAAAGGCCCTTTTAAGGGCTATTGATAGTTTACGTCACTTAAAGGAACCTTCATTCATTGGGTAGTCGTCGGAAGAAGAGTATGCTCCGCGTCGGATGTCTTGAAGATGGAGCCGCTCCGCATCGGATGGATGAAAATAGAAGATGCCGTCTGGATGAAGACTTCTGCCCGTCTGGAGGACCACTTCGCCCAGCTTGGATGAAGACTTCTCCCGGCATTGTTGAGGACTTTGGCCTGGTTGGATGAAGACTTCTGCTGCTTCCTTGAGGATGGATGTCCGGTCTTCAGAACTGTAAGTCGATCTTCAGGGAGTTAGTGTTAGGTTTTTTTAAGGGTGTATTGGGTGGGTTTTATTTTTGGGCGGCAAAAGAGCTAACTGCCCTTTTAAGGGCAATGCCCATCCAAATGCCCTTTTCAGGGCAATGGGGAGCTTAGGTTTTTTTAGATAGTATTTTATTTGGGGGGTTGTTTGTGTGGGTGGTGGGTTTTACTTTTGGGGGGTTGTTTGCATTTTTTCTTACAGGTAAAAGAGCTGATTACTTTGGGGCAATGCCCCGCAAAAGGCCCTTTTAAGGGATATTGATAGTTTAGTTTAGGCTAGGGGTTGTTTTTTATTTTGGGTGGGCTTTTTTTATTTTAATAGGGCAATTAGATTAGGGGTAATTAGTTTAAATATTATTATTTTCAGTCATTTATATTTTTTTTTTTTTTGTACTTTAGCTAATTTAATTTAATTTATTTAATTGTTGTTAATTTAGTTAATTAATTTAATTATAGTGTAGTGTTAGGTGTTATTGTAACTTAGGTTAGCTTTTATTTTACAGGTACTTTTGTATTATTTTAGCTAGGTAGTTATTAAATAGTTAATAATTATTTAGTAACTATTCTACCTAGTTAAAATAAATACAAACTTGCCTGTAAAATAAAAATAAACCCTAAGATAGCTACAATGTAACTATTAGTTATATTGTAGCTAGCTTAGGGTTTATTTTACAGGTAAGTATATAGTTTTTAATAGTAATTATTTAGGTAATGATAGGAATTTTATTTAGATTTATTTAAATTATATTTCAATTAGGGGGCGTTAGGGTTAGACTTAGGTTTAGGGGTTAATACATTTAGTATAGTGGCGGCGACGTTGTGGGCGGCATATTAGGGGTTAATATATGTAGGTAGGTGGTGGCGATGTTAGAGACGGCAGATTAGGGGTTAATAATATTCAACTAATGTTTGCGAGGCAGGAGTGCGGCGGTTTAGGGGTTAATATGTTTATTATAGTGGCAGCGACGTAGGGGCGGCAGATTAGGGGTTAATAAGTGTAATTAGGTTGTGGCAACATTGGGGGCGGCAGATTAGGGGTTAATAAATATAATGTAGGTGTCGGCGATGTTGGGGGCAGCAGATTAGGGGTTCATAAATATAATGTAGGTGGTGGCGGTGTCCGGAGCGGCAGATTAGAGGTTAAAAATTGTATTTTAGTGTTTGCGATGCGGGAGGGCCTCGGTTTAGGGGTTAATAGGTAGTTTATGGGTGTTAGTGTATGTTTTAGCACTTTAGTTATGAGTTTTATGTTACAGCATTGTACCATAAAACTCTTAACTACTGACTTTTAAATGCGTTAGGACTCTTGACGGGGTAGGGTGTGCCGCTCACTTTTTGGCCTCTAAGGACAAGCTTGTGATACCGGCGCTATTGAAGTCCCATAGAAAAAAGACTTTACGAAGTTTACGTAAGTCGTTTTGCAGTAAGGCCAAAGAAGTGTGCGGTGCCCCTAAACTTGCAAGAATCGTAATAGCAGCGGTAGGGAAAAAGCAGCGTTAGGACCTGTTAATGCTGCTTTTTCAGCCTAACGCACAACTCGTAATCTAGCCGTTTATTTGTTATTTGTTTATAGATCAAATTAAAAATTTAATTTCTGATAATAAAAAAAACTGAAAATAAATAATAAAATGTTATGCCAATGCTTCCCTTTAATGTTATATATTCCTGCACTGATGTTAGAAAATCTATTTAACATTATATTTGTTTTTTAGGAACTCCTTCAATCACAGGACTTAGAAATTCATAACTGTTAGTAATTTAAATGCATCTTTTTAAAGAGAAAAGGAAGATTACTTTATCTTATTGTAATATGAAGACTATATTACTATCTACAGGGTTGAGCTATGACTAACTCTTGACCGTTTATTTTTTCGCACAGCACATCTGCGGAAAGATAGAAAATAATTAGATTCTCACTTGAAAGAACACCAAGCCCTAATGATAATAGAATTGAAAACCAAAGGAGACAAATATAAAGAAAAAAAAAAAGAGTAAAAGAAAAAAATAAAGAGAGAACCAAGGTGGTGATTGTCATATGAAGAAAAAAAACATAGGAAAAAAGACCAAGCATTTCTAACTGTCTGTCTGTATGTCCGTCTGTCTATCCACCCGTCTGTCTATCAAGCAAATCACACTTTTTTAAAAAAACAATTGGGCTACATTATGAGTGGAGTGCTAACAGTAGTGCGCAATCAAAGTTAACAATCGTGTGACCTCAGAGCTCTGATTAACTGTTTCACTAAACAAAAAAGAGTCACAAAATACATAAAAAATTCATTACAAAGTCCAGTTACACTCATAATTACACTATCTAATAAAAATAATTTAAAAAATATTGCACACAAGTTACAAGGGCTCAAAGATATGAGGTCTCGAGTGTTAGAAGGAAAAAAAGCAGGCAAAGGGCTATAACATAGACATACATACATATATATCTCTAAATATGTATGTATGTATATAGTATATATATGTGTACTAATATATTTATGTATTTAAATGTGTATATATGTTTTTACAGACATATATAAACACATAAATACATATGCACACATATAAGACATATATATATATATATATATATATATATATATATATATATTAATATATACGTGCATTGGAGCCATTTGCAGTTAAGTTGATGAAAACATGAAAAAAACTAATTTACCCAATATTTATATTTAATAAAGTGTTTAACTATGTATTTACTGTAAATATTTCACATTCCAATGTTCTGCACATAGCAGAATATGTTCTATGTATTTATAAATAGATATTCCTTTATATATCTGTATATATCTATACCTATATATAATCATGTATATATATTTGTGCAAAAAAACATTTATATATATATATATATATATATATATATACTGTATATATATATATATATATATATATATATATATATATATATATATATATATATATATATATATATATATATATATATATAAAAAAATATGTATTTATGAATAAATACATATTCTGCTATGTGAAGAACATGTGAAATATTCATATTTTCATGTCAGGTTAGCGCACTTAAGAATATGGGATCGGATTTGCGTGAGAGTAGGGTGTTTATCCACTTTTTTTGCTCCATTGACTTTTACAGGGAATACATTATTGCACGTGCGATATTGTAAGTTTCTCTTTTTACACACGTCGGGTGTGGGTGAGCGAAAATGGTTTACTTTCAACTTGTAATGTGAGCACTACCCAATACGCGCAAAAAGCTTACTACTAGCACAGTTAACTCTCGAGAGGGGGCGTTAAATAGTGCTCCACTTGTAATCTGGCCTATTGTTGGATCTAAAATGTTTTACAATAGAGCTTATTAGCCTCAAATCATTTATGTGGCTTCACATACATATATGATTGGCCAGGGCCTTGTCAAATGATTTATCTGCATTTAACTGAACCAAGATATTAATGCGTTTTTATATTCAGTGTAAAACACCTTTTTTTATAGCAAGTATGTAAGTCTCACTGAAATGCACAAAATATACCATTTTTAAATGTAAAGGGATGTTAAACAGTAAATACATAGATAATGATGTATTCAAAGTAAAGAACCAGATCAGAACACAACATTTAGCCTTAGAATAATATGTATGTTTTACAATTATTTTTGTTGGGTAAATATTGAAAATATAAGTGCAAAGGTTTAATTTCTATAATGTAATGGGAACTGCATGTTTGAATGAGTTTTCTATTTATCTCTGTTTGTGCAAACAAGACTGTGTGGAAACCATTTTAGATAATCCTATGTTCCACACAGCTTTGTTTGGACATTCTCTTTTATTGTTTGCTTTATATCTGTCCCTAAATGGACATGATACCCAAATGTTACAACACATGAAAGTGAAGCAACATAGTTGTAAAAAGCTGGCTATAAAATATCACCTGAGCATCTCTATGTAAAAAAGGAAGACATTTTTTTACCTCAAAATGTCCTTAGTAGCCACATCCTATGCAGCCAATCAGGATGGTAGTCCTGGGACTTGCAAGGAAGTGTGCATCTGGCATATACAGGCACAGTCATGTGATTTCCCTTCTTAGTTTAAGAAAGTTCACTATAAAATTTTATGTGATTTCAGTGAAATCTCATGAGATCAAAGAATTGATAAAGCTGGTTGACTTTTTTTTCTCATGCAGCGGACAGTAGCTGAAGGATAACAGTACACAGAGTACTTACTCGGGTGATCTGAAGAAATGTTGAGGTAAAATATTTTCCTTTCTTAAATAGGGAAGTACATGTGTTATTTGCTTGTCACCTTTTTGCAATTATGCTACATGATTTTCAAGTGATTTAGCATATGGGTATTATGCCCCTTTAAATGTCTCCAGCAGAAAAGATAGATAAGGGGAAACAAAACAAGGTGGTCCTCAGTACTTTATAGTAACCCAGTGGAATTTAGAAAACCAACAATTCTCACAGTTAAATTAGAGGAAAAGAGGGCAAAGTAAATATATACATATATATATATAAATAGAATATTGCAAAGAATTTTTAACTACATATAAGTTTTGTATTACATTTGTTTTGTATTACATTCTTATACTGTTTAATATTTCTTAATAATCAGGACATAATCAGTTACATCCCTGGCAATATAACATCATACATTACATGATTGATCATATGACATATAATATAGAAATGAAATCCCTAAGTCATATAGCAGCTCAGGGAACACTGTTGAACCACCAGCAGCATGTGACTACCACAGTATAATATACCTCAGCAATGTAAACAAATCTGCAAACATTACATCTCATAAGCAAATAATAATAATACAGTAAAACTCTTCCAGGATTTTAGCTGCAATGGAAAGTTAATATGTTGTTGTATGCTAAAATTCTCATGGAGGTTTATTTTTGTGGGGAGGGGGGGGGTTTAGTTACTTTTTCATGTCTTGCTAGTTACACTTTCATTAAAACAACTCATATCTGGCAATATTTTGCGTGCATAAATACTGTAGTTTAGCATAACTTGTTCTGTGTTTTTCAGGAACCAATATATTAAAGATTATTCCCTGAATATCTCTATCTTGTAAAGGAATCCGTGTTGAAAGTGAAATGTTCTAGATCCCTGGTTTTCAAACCTGTTCTCAGGCGTCCCTAACAGGCAACATTTTGAGGATATCTGAACTGGAGGACAGATGAAATAATCAGCTGATTAGTAAAACTGGTTATTTTACCTGCTTTCATCCAAGGTAATCCTGAAAAACTGGCCTGTTGGGGAGGCTTAAGGACAGGATTGAACAACAGTGTTCTAAATTAATTGAATGCTTGTTTGAAGAGACGTTTCAGCACAATGTAATGTGTGATGTAAGGCTTCTCTGCCAATAGCCAGTAGAAGAGTAGGTGGACTGAGCGCTAGTGGATAATTCGGCCTTAAGCTTACTCACAGGTTAGTCTCCTAGCGGGCTAACAGAGGAAGGAATACAGTAAAAGGTGAGAGTAAGCACTGGAAGCTTAAAAGGCACAAATCTAATCGACTTAGAAATACTTTAAAAATTATTATAAAATGGTTTAAAAATATTTAATACATATGATAGAGATAACAATGCTACAACAATATAAAAGAGATTAAGCGCATGGATCTATGACTATAGCTTAAAAACATACATACAATATAAGAATGTGTAAAAAATACATGAAAGATACAAAAGATGGGCTTAGGTAAATAACAATATGTTAAAAGACAGACCTGGCGTAAAAAGAACTTGGGTTCGATAATGGTGATAAATGTGAATGATAAATCAAATCCAATAAAAACACAATCAAAATCTAATAATGTTCACAACAAATATAAACCCTGTGGAGTGATTGAAAAAATCTGTGATCAAAAAAGTACGTGGGGTCCAAATGAGTACAAATGATGACAAATAAAAATATATCTCTGAGACAAAGTCAAGTGTAATAAGTCCTCCAAAAATGTTGTGAAGAAGTGCTGGGTGTTGGATGTAAGTTCAAAAAACAATAACAATCAATCAAGTGTCCAAGTGTAACAATAATACAACGATTCTGTCAGATGCAAAAAGGAGAAAAAATTAATATTATAAATGTGGACCACATGTAAAAATGGTGAAAAAATGGAAGAAAAAAGAGGAAAAAATAGATGCGGTGATTATCCAGAAGAGGGTCCAAGTACTAGATATTCTTGATGGCAGACAAAACAATAGTAAGATTGTGAATAAAGGTAAAAATAAAAATAAAAATAAAGAATAAAAATACAAAAAACCTGTGGAAAAAAGAAAGAGAAAACAATAGTGCAAAACTCTATCTAGTCTTGAGAAAGGCCTAATCCAGGCCAAAACGCGTTGACATACTGGTGAGCTTATTTTCAATTGTTTTTTACTGTGAACAACAGTTTTGCACTATTGTTTTGTCTTTCTTTTTTCCACAGGTTTTTTGTATTTTTATTCTTTATTTTTATTTTTACTTTTATTTCTATTTCTATCTATTAATTTTCTTCAGGCCTCTACCCTTTACATTTAATCAAGTAATGCAGAGATCCATGATGAATACAAGTGTCCAAGATCTTTTTAACCTCAAATTCATTGTAAGTACTGCTCCAAAGTTTGATTAGTCCGCTATGTCTGACCATTAGTCTGGGGATGATAGCCACATAAGGATCTTGACATTTGCAGATTGGAATAGAAATGCTTTCAAAACCTGTAGGTAAACTGAGAGCCTCTGTCAGATAATACATTCTGTGGTAGAACATTCAAATAAAAAAAATCTTTAATAACAAAATAGCTGTCATACTAGCAGAAGGAAGTCCAGCTGCAGGAATAAAAAGGGCTATTTTAATAAAGCGATTGACCAACATCAGAATGGTGTCAAAACCCTAAGAAAAAAAGTAAATCAACAATGAAATCCATGGAAACACAGGCCCCAAGAGCATCAGGGATAGGCAAAGGTTTTAGAAGGCCTACTGGAGCCAAGATAAAATGTTTCATCCTGGCACAGGTGTTGTCATGTTCCTTGTTAAGAGGAGAATTGACTGGCATTTCAGTGCTGGACCGACCTTATTTGGCGGGATTAGACTGATATACTTCAGGAAAGTTTTCCTCTGTGAAAAGCACCCTGGTCTAAAAGAGGCTGCTTCTGGGTGGTAAATCTCCATAGAACTAGCTGATGAGCTGTTGTCAGTTCCTGGTAGAGCGCTTCTCTCTTCGTATGCAAATTAATATGACCCTGGGGAAGTCTCCCTATGGGTGATGGAGGAAACCAGATGTGGACTCTGACGAGGCCCATAGGTGGCCGAAACGATCATCTGGGGTTGTCATTTTCCTTGTTCAGAGGAGAATTGCCTGGTATTTCGGGGCTGGACTGACCTTACTTGGCAGGATCAGAGTTATATACTTCAGGAAAGTTTTCCTCTGTGAAAAGCACACTGGTCTAAAAGAGGCTTTTTCCGTGTGGTAAATCATCATAGAACTAGCTGATGAGCGTTTTTTTCGTTCCTGGTGGAGCGCTTCTCTCTTCGAATGCAAATTAATATGACCCTGGGGAAGTCTCCCTATGGGTGATTGGGGAAACCAGACGTGGACTCCTTGCCCAGTGTGCTTAGAGGAATGTGGCTGCACCTCACTAACGAGGCCCATAGGAAGCCGAAACGACCGTCTTGGGTTGCCATGTTCCTTGTTCAGAGGAGAATTGCCTGGTATTTTGGGGCTGGACTGACCTTACTTGGTGGCATCAGACTGATATACTTCAGGAAAGTTTTCCTCTGTGAAAAGCACACTGGTCTAAAAGAGGCTGCTTCCGGGTGGTAAATCGCCATAAAACTAGCTGATGAGTGGTTGTTCGTTCCTGGTAGAATGCTTCACTCTTTAGCTGCAAATTAATATGACCCTGGGGAAGTCTCCCTATAGGTGATGGGGAAAACCAGACTCCTTGCCCAGTGTGCTTAGAGGAATGTGGCTGCACCTCACTGACGAGGCCAATAGGAGACCAAAACGATCATCTGGGGTTGTCCAACACCTTGTTCTGAGGAGAATTGCCTGGTATTTCGGGGCTGGACTGACCTTACTTGGCGGGATCAGACTGATATACTTCAGGAAAGTTTTCCTCTGTGAAACGCACACTGGTCTAAAAAAGGCTGCTTCTGAGTGGTAAATCACCATAGAACTAGCTGATGAGCTGTTCGTTCCTGGTTGAGCGCTTCTCTCTTTGTATGCAAATTAATATGACCCTGGGGAAGTCTCCCTATTGGTGATGGGGGAAACCAGTCGTGGACTCCTTGCCCAGTGTGCTTAGAGGAATGTAGCTGCACCTCACTGACGAGGCCCATAGGAGGCCGAAACGATCATCTGGGGTTGTCATGTTCCTTGTTCAGAGGAGAATTGCCTGGTATTTCGGGGCTGGACTGACCTTACTTGGCAGGATCAGACTGATATACTTCAGGAAAGTTTTCCTCTGTGAAAAGCACACTGGTCTAAAAGAGGCTGTTTCCGTGTGGTAAATCGCCATAGAACTAGCTGATGAGTGGTTCTTCATTCCTGGTAGAGCGCTTCTCTCTTTGTATGCAAATTAATATGACCCTGGGGAAGTCTCCCTATGAGTGATGGGGGAAACCAGACATGGACTCCTTGCCCAGTGTGCTTAGAGGAATGTGGCTGCACCTAACTGAGGAGGCCCATAGGAGGCCGAAACAATCATCTGGGTTTGTCATGTTCGTTGTTCAGAGTAGAATTGCCTGGTATTTCGGGGCTTGACTGACCTCACTTGGCGGGATCAGACTGATATAATTCAGGAAAGTTTTCCTCTGTGAAAATCACACTGGTCTAAAAGAGGCTGCTTCCGGGTGGTAAATCACCATAGAACTAGCTGATGAGCTGTTGTTCGTTCCTGGTAAAGAGCTTCTCTATTCGTATGCAAATTAATATGACCCTGGGGAAGTCTCCCTATGGGTGATGGGGAAAACCAGACGTGGACTCCTTACCCAGTGTGCTTAGAGGAATGTGGCTGCACCTCACTGACGAGGCTCATAGGAGGATGAAATGATCATCTGGGGTTGTCATATTTCTTGTTGAGAAGAGAATTGCCTGGTATATCGGGGCTGGACTGACCTTACTTGGCGGGATCAGAATGATATACTTCAGGAAAGTTTTCCTCTGTGAAAAGCACACTGGTCTAAAAGAGGCTGTTTCTGTGTGGTAAATCATCATATAACTAGCTCATGAGCGGTTGTTCGTTCCTGGTGGAGTGCTTCTCTCTTCGTATGCAAATTAATATGACCCTGGGGAAGTCTCCCTATGGGTGATTGGGGAAACCAGACGTGGACTCCTTGCCCAGTGTGCTTAGAGGAATGTGGCTGCACCTCACTAAAGAGGCAATTAGGAAGCCGAAACGACCGTCTTGGGCTGTCATGTTCCTTGTTCAGAGGAGAATTGCCTGGTATTTCGGGGCTGAACAGACCTTACTTGGTGGGATCAGACTGATATACTTCAGGAAAATCACACTGGTCTAAAAGACGCTGCTTCCAAGTGGTAAAGCGCCATAGAACTAGCTGATGAGCTGTTGTTCGTTCCTGGTAAAGAGCTTCTCTCTTTGTATGCAAATTAATATGACCCTGGGGAAGTCTCCCTATGGGTGATGGGGAAAACAAAACGTGGACTCCTTGCCCAGTGTGCTTAGAGGAATGTGGCTGCACCTCACTGACGAGGCTCATAGGAGGCCGAAATGATTATCTGGGGTTGTCATATTTCTTGTTGAGAAAAGAATTGCCTGGTATTTCGGGGCTGGACTGACCTTACTTGGCGGGATCAGACTGATATACTTCAGGAAAGTTTTTCTCTGTGAAAAGCACATTGGTCTAAAAGAGGCTGCTTCCAGGTGGTAAATCGCCATAGAACTAGCTGATGAGCGGTTGTTCGTTCCTGGTAGAGCACTTCTCTCTTCGTATGTAAATTAATATGACCCTGGGGAAGTCTCCCTATGGGTAATGGGGGAAACCAGATGTGGACTCTGACGAGGCCCATAGGAGGCCGAAACGATCATCTGGGGTTGTCATGTTCCTTGTTCAGAGGAGAATTGCCTGGTATTTTGGGGCTGGACTGACCTTACTTGACAGGATCAGAGTGATATACTTTAGGAAAGTTTTCCTCTGTGAAAAGCACACTGGTCTAAAAGAGGCTGTTTCCGGGTGGTAAATCACCATAGAACTAGCTGATGAGTGGTTGTTCATCCCTGGTAGAGCGCTTCTCTCTTCGTATGCAAATTAATATGACCCTGGGGAAGTCTCCCTATGGGTGATGGGGAAACCAGACATGGACTCCTTGCCCAGTGTGCTTAGAGGAATGTGGCTGCACCTCACTGAGGATGCCCATAGGAGGCCGAAACAATCGTCTGGGTTTGTCATGTTCCTTCTTCAGAGGAGAATTGCCTGGTATTTCGGGGCTTGACTGACCTTACTTGGCGGGATCAGACTGATATACTTCAGGAAAGTTTTCCACTGTGAAAAGCACACTGGTCTAAAAGAGGCTGCTTCCGGGTGGTAAATCACCATAGAACTAGCTAATGAGCGGTTGTTCGTTCCTGGTAGAGCGCTTCTCTCTTAGTATGCAAAGGTTTTAGAAGGCCTACTGGAGCCAAGATAAAATGTTTCATCTCGGCACAGGTGTCACATGACAGAAAAAATTTACCAACGTCTTCTATCAATCCAGGCTACGAAAATTGTATAGAGTCCAAAGTCTGTCTGATACCTCTATGCTTAGCAGCTGACAAATCAAGATATGCCTGAAAGACCTCCAGGTCTATTGTAGTTTCAAATGTAAAATACTCAAGTGGACGTAAAGTTTTTTTTTCTTGAATTAATACAAATAGAGCTATACTGCAATTATTTCCTGTTCCAGGATACATACTATTAGCAAGCCAAGGGGACTTCTATGGGTTCCAATGTAGCCGCTACGTATGCCAACATGTATATGATTTTGTTTTTAAGAAAGATTTGATTTTGAAATTCCTTATTTTTTAAGATATGACACCACTTGATGGCGCTTTATTGATGATATTTTTGGGTTATGGAGGGGGACATTGGGATCCTGTTGGAGTTTGTACAGGATCTTCATGACTCAACTAGAAAGTAGAAATTTAAATTTACCTGAACAGTCTATAGATTTTTTAGACACTACTATCAGGTTGATTGTTTTCGGATTTAAAGGTAGACTTATACAAGAAACATACTGACAGCAATAGTATGTTACATTTTGAAAGTGAACATCCATCAGCATTTATCAGATCACTACCACAAAGCCAACTTTTAAGATTTAAAAGGATTGTCTCTGATGAGGAGTTGACAAGACAAAGAATTACAGAGATTGGTGATCTGTTCAAGGCTAGGGGATTTCTAACTGACTTGATACAGGAAGAGATTGCAGAAGTAGCTAAAATGAAGAGAATATATATATTTAAGAAGAGGACTAAGCCTGGTGACAAGGAGGGACTTATATTTAGTACATAATTTTATAACTTGAGAAATGTTGTACAGAGAATTGTTTAGAAACATTGGTCTATAGTAAGTATAGTAAGGGCTGCAAACCACAGACTAAGGAATTCCAAAACGTCCCTATGTTTGCTTTTAAAAGCATATTAAGAGATAAGCTGGTAAGGGCTGATGTTGGGCCCCATAAAGTAATTTGGATGTGGTACATAGGTAAATGCGGTGAATGATGTTCCCCTCGTTTGGGGTGTTCAATTTGCAATATGGGAAATTACACTTGTAATTCAGTTTTTGTTATCTACTTAAACAAATACCCTTGTTGAAAAATGTATGTGGGAAAGATGACTAGGAGGGTTCATGACAGAATCTTTGAATCTAAATCCAACTTTCGATAGAAGGTCTTAGGGGCCCAGTAACCTGTCATTCTTAGAAGCAAAACACCATATTAATCAATTAAGGTTTCAGGTTATTGGCCACATACCTAGATTAAGAAGAGGGGGTGGTAGGGAGCTCCAGTTAAAATAGAAAAAGCATTAACGCCCTGTATCCATATGGTATGAATTGGGACATGAACTGGCATCTCTTCCATTAATTTAAATTCTCTTGTATTTTATAAACAGGTTTTTTTATTTCTTAGATGGTGCTATATATAAATGTGATTTATTTTAAAGGTAGAGGTGTGGTATTCCCACTAGAGGGAGTGCTAGGATGATTTTTTTTTTGTCCAGTACTGAAGGCGTTAATTCACCTGCCGTAATGAGGCATGTTTTAAAATACATAAAGCTTATTTAAACTGCTAATGTTCAGTATATATATGAGCATGAGGAAGGGCTGTGTCCCAAACCATTGCTTATGTTTTTATACGCCTTGATATGAAAAAAATAAGATTTTTAATATCATGGATGTTGTTACTCTACTTCAAACTTTTTCATCCATTTTAATATTATTGGGAGAAAGGATGTATCCTAAAAACTGATCTATAGAAACAGAAAACTGTCACTTTTCCAACTTGACTAAAAAACCAAAAACATTCTTTCTTAATCTCAAATTAACCAAGCAGACATGAGTAACATGGACTTATAATGAAGGAAAGAAAATTAGAATATCATCCAGGTAAATCACAAAAAAGTATCAAATAAGTTTCTGAAAATATCATTGAAGAAGTGCTGAGAGGTAGCAAAGTGTGCCTAATGTGTGCGGAAGGCAGTCTTCCACTCATCACCTTCTCTAATTCGCATAAGAGAAGATTTAAGAGCTCCTCTAAAATCAATCTTAGTAAAGACGTGTTCCTTAATCCTATCCAGCATTTCAGGAATCAGACTTAAAGGGTAACGATTATAAATAGTAATACTAATACTCCTCAATGTACTCCTTTAAATTCTGTAGTTTTGGGCCAGATAAAAGAAATATATTTTTAAAGGGATAGGAGCACCCAGAACCATATCAATGGGGCAATCATATGAACATCTAGGAGAAAGAAAATCTGCACATTTATTTTAAAGACATCAGAAAAGTCTCTATAAGGTTCAGGAAAAGTTGTATTTTCCATCAGACAAATATTCAAAACAAAAAGCAGAAACAAATTAATAGACACGTGCAATTAGTTTTGGCCAAATTTAGTTTTTGGACGAATTTTGGCCGATTCAGAGATTTGAATGAATCCAAATTTCTGAATCAGCACCATAACCAAAACCCCCAAAAAATCGGAAAATGAATAAATCAGTTTCCGAATTTTCTGAACCATTCTTTATTTATATTCAGAATTTTTCATTGTTCTAATCTAAACCGCAGTTCCCCGACATCGCCAACACTAACTATATCACTAAATAAAGCTATTAACCTCTAAACCTATTAGCCACTAAACCGCAGTTCCCAAACATCGCCAACACTAACTAAACATATTAACCCCTAAACCACCATTTCCAAACATCGCCAGCACTAACCAAACCTATTAACCCCTAAACCGTAGTTCCCCGACATCGCCGACATTAACTAAACATATTAACCCCTAAACCACAGTTCCCCAACATTGCTGACACTAACTAAACCTATTATCCCCTAAACCGCCAAACACCCACATCGCCAACACTAACTAAACCTATTAACCCCTAAACCACCGCCCCCTACATCGCAACAACCTAAATTAAACTATATTAACCCCTAAACCTAACACCCCCTAACTTTAACATAATTAAAATAGACCTAAATTAAAGTTACAATTATTAACTAACTACCTATTTAAAAATAAATACAAACTTACCTGTGAAATAAAAATCAAACCTAAGCTAGCTACAATATAACTATTTACTAACTACCTAGTTAAAATAAACACAAACTTACCTGTGAAATAAAAATAAAACCTAAGCTAAGCTAAAAAAAACTGACATTACTAAAAATAAAAAACCTAACATTACTAAAAATAAAAAAACAAGATTACTAAAAAATTAAAACTACAATTATAAAAATAATAAACACTAACATTACAAAAAATAAAAAACTACCATTACAAAAAATAACGAACAAAATTATCCAAAACAATAAAAAATATTCCTATTCTAATACCCAGTTTAAAAAAAAAAAAACACCCCAAAATAAAAAAAACTAATCTATAATAAACTACTACTTAAAATTGCCTTTTGTAGGGCATTGCCCTAAAGTTAACAGCTCTTTTGCTAAAACAAATTATAACAAACGCCCCCTAACATTACAAACCCCCACCCCCCAAACCCACAAAATAAAAAAAAACTTAACTAAAAAAATCCTAATCTACCCATTGCCCTAAAAAGGGCATTTGTATGGGCATTGCCCTTAAAAGGGCATGCAGCTCTTTTACTGCCCTTAAAAGGGCATTTAGCTCTTTTTCAGTCCATTAAAATTAAAAAATCCCTAGTATAAAAAAAGAAAAAATACCTAACACTAACCCCAAAATCGGTACTCACATTTGCTGAAGTCCGGTGAAAGATCTTCATCCCAGTGGCGAAGAATCTTCATCCAGATGGCTCCATCTGTATCCATAGCAGGACCGGCATCTTCTATCTTCATCCCAGCGGAGACGGAGCAGTGATGCGCAGAGGCGGAGGTCCAGGCAGAGTTCCAGGCGATATTAGCCAATAGGAATGAGAGCTGCTTAAATCCTATTGGCTGATTTGAACAGCCAATAGGATTTAAGCAGCTCTCAATTCTATTGGCTGATTTAAATTTTTCAGCCAGTAGGAATGCAACGGTACCCCAATATAAAAGGGATACCTTGTATTCAATCTTCAGTGTGCGGCGGTCGATCGCATGAAGAGGATCTCCACGTCAGACAGATGGACTTCTGCTTGAACCTCCACACATCCACGACCGCTGGGATGAAGATAGAAGATGCCGGTCCCGCAATGGATACAGATGAAGATGCTTCGCCGCTGGAATGAATATCTTTCGCCTGTCTTCAGCAACTGTGAGTACCAATTTTTGGGGTTAGTGTTAAAAAATTTTTTTTGTTTTTTGGGTTGTTTTTTTTTAGATTAGGGCTTTTTTTTTTTAATGGGCCGAGCTGAATGTCCGTTTAAAGGCAGTAAAAGAGCTTTTCAGGGCGATGGGTAGATTAGGTTTTTTTATTTTGTGGGTTTGGGGGGTGGGGGTTTGTAGTGTTTGTTGTAATTTTTTTAGCAAAAGAGTTGTTAACTTTAGGGCAATGCTCTACAAAAGGCCCTTGTAAGGGCTATTGGTAGTTTATTATAGATTAGTTTTATTTTATTTTGGGGTGTTTTTATTTTATTTTTTTAAACGGGGTATTAGAATAGGAATAATTTTTATTGTTTTGGATAATTTTGCATGTTATTTTTTGTAATGGTAATTTTTTTATTTTTTGTAATTTTAGTGTTTTTATTATTTTTTGTAAATGTAGTTTTCATTTTTTAGCAATCCTAGGCCTAGATTTAGAGTTTGGCGGTAGCCGTGAAAACCAGCGTTAGAGGCTCCTAACGCTGGTTTTAGGCTACCGCCGGTATTTGGAGTCACTCAAAATAGGGTCTAACGATCACTTTTCAGCCGCGACTTTTCCATACCGCAGATCCCCTTACGTCAATTGCGTATCCTATCTTTTCAATGGGATCTTCCTGACTCCGGTATTTAGAGTCATTTCTGAAGTGAGCGTTAGAGCTCTAACGACAAAACTCCAGCCGCAGAAAAAAAGCAGGAGTTAAGAGCTTTCTGGGCTAACGCCGGTTCATAAAGCTCTTAACTACTGTACCTTAAAGTACACTAACACCCATAAACTACCTATGTACCCCTAAACTGAGGTCCCCCCACATCGCCGCAACTCGATTAAATTTTTTTAACCCCTAATCTGCCGACCGCCACCTACGTTATACTTATGTACCCCTAATCTGCTGCCCCTAACACCGCCGACCCCTGTATTATATTTATTAACCCCTAACCTGCCCCCCTCAACGTCGCCGCCAGCTACTTACAATAATTAACCCCTAATCTGCCGACCGCAAAGCGCCGCCACCTACGTTATCCTTATGTACCCCTAATCTGCTGCCCCTAACACCGCCGACCCCTATATTATATTTATTAACCCCTAATCTGCCCCCCTCAACGTCGCCGACACCTGCCTACACTTATTAACCCCTAATCTGCCGAGCGGACCTGAGCGCTACTATAATAAAGTTATTAACCCCTAATCCGCCTCACTAACCCTATCATAAATAGTATTAACCCCTAATCTGCCCTCCCTAACATCGCCGACACCTAACTTCAATTATTAACCCCTAATCTGACGACCGGAGCTCACCACTACTATAATAAATGGATTAACCCCTAAAGCTAAGTCTAACCCTAACACTAACACCCCCCTAACTTAAATATAATTTACATCTAACGAAATTAATTAACTCTTATTAAATAAATTATTCCTATTTAAAGATAAATACTTACCTGTAAAATAAATCCTAATATAGCTACAATATAAATTATAATTATATTGTAGCTATTTTAGGATTAATATTTATTTTACAGGCAACTTTGTAATTATTTTAACCAGGTACAATAGCTATTAAATAGTTAAGAACTATTTAATAGTTACCTAGTTAAAATAATAACAAAATTACCTGTAAAATAAATCCTAACCTAAGTTATAATTAAACCTTAAACACTACCCTATCAATAAATTAATTAAATAAAATACCTACAATTACCTACAATAAAACCTAACACTACACTATCAATAAATAAATTAAATACAATTCCTACAAATAACTACAATTACATAAACTAACTAAAGTACAAAAAATAAAAAAGAACTAAGTTACAAAAAATAAAAAAATATTTACAAACATAAGAAAAATATTACAACAATTTTAAACTAATTACACCTACTCTAAGCCCCCTAATAAAATAACAAAGACCCCCAAAATAAAAAAATGCCCTACCCTATTCTAAATTAATAGAGTTAAAAGCTCTTTTACCTTACCAGCCCTGAACAGGGCCCTTTGCGGGGCATGCCCCAAGAAAATCAGCTCTTTTGCCTGTAAAAAAAAACATACAATACCCCCCCCAACATTACAACCCACCACCCACATACCCCTAATCTAACCCAAACCCCCCTTAAATAAACCTAACACTAAGCCCCTGAAGATCTTCCTACCTTGTCTTCACCTCAACAGGTATCACCGATCCGTCCTGGCATCCGGTGCTGAAGAGGTCCAGAAGAGGCTCCAAAGTCTTCCTCCTATCCGGCAAGAAGAGGGCAGATTAGGGGTTAATACTATTTATGATAGGGTTAGTGAGGCGGATTAGGGGTTAATAACTTTATTATAGTAGCGCTCAGGTCCGCTCGGCAGATTAGGGGTTAATAAGTGTAGGCAGGTGTCGGCGACGTTGAGGGGGGCAGATTAGGGGTTAATAAATATAATATAGGGGTCGGCGGTGTTAGGGGCAGCAGATTAGGGGTACATAAGGATAACGTAGGTGGCGGCGCTTTGCGGTCGGCAGATTAGGGGTTAATAAGTGTAGGCAGGTGGAGGCGACGTTGTGGGGGGCAGGTTAGGGGTTAATAAATATAATACAGGGGTCGGCGGTGTTAGGGGCAGCAGATTAGGGGTACATAGGGATAATGTAAGTAGCGGCGGTTTACGGAGCGGAAGATTAGGGGTTAAAAGTGTAATGCAGGGGTCAGCGATAGCGGGGGCGGCAGATTAGGGGTTAATAAGTGTAAGGGTAGGGGTGTTTAGACTCGGGGTACATGTTAGAGTGTTAGGTGCAGACGTAGGAAGTGTTTCCCCATAGGAAACAATGGGGCTGCGTTAGGAGCTGAACGCTGCTTTTTTGCAGGTGTTAGGTTTTTTTTTCAGCTCAAACAGCCCCATTGTTTCCTATGGGAGAATCGTGCACGAGCACGTTTTTGAGGCTGGCCGCGTCCGTAAGCAACTCTGGTATCGAGAGTTGCATTTGCGGTAAAAATGCTCTACGCTCCTTTTTTGGAGCCTAACGCAGCATTTTTTTGGACTCTCGATACCAGAGTTAATTTTATGGTGCGGCCAGAAAAAAGCCCGCGTAGCGTTAACAACCCATCTACCGCCAAACTCCAAATCTAGGCCTTAGGTTTTTTATTTTTAGTAATGTTAATTTTTATTAGTGTAAGCTAAGGCTTTATTTTTATTACACAGGTAAGTTTGTATTTATTTTTAAATAGGTAGTTAGTTAATAATTGTAACTTTAATTTAGGTCTATTTTAATTATGTTAAAGTTAGGGGGTGTTAGGTTTAGGGGTAAATATAGTTTAATTTAGGTTGTTGCGATGTATAGGGGGCGGTTTAGGGGTTAATAGGTTTAGATAGTGTTGGCGATGTGGGTGTATGGCGGTTTAGGGGTTAATAGGTTTAGTTAGGATTGGCGATGTTGGGGAACTGCGGTTTAGGGATTAATAGGTTTAGTTAGTGACGCAATGTTGGGCAACTGCGGTTTAGTGGTTAATAGGTTTAGTTAGTGTTGGCGATGTTTGTAAACAACGGTATAGAGGTTAATAGGCTTATTTACCGTTTTAGTTAGTGTCAGCGATGTCAGGGAACTGTGGTTTAGGGGTTAATAGGTGTAGTTAGTGTTGGGGATGTCGGGGAACTGTGTTTTAGGGGTCAATAGGTTTAGTTAGTGTTGGCAATATCGGGGAACTGCGGTTTAGGGGTTAATAGGTTTAGTTAGTGTCGGGGATGTCGGGGAATGGCAGTTTAGGGGTTATTAGGTTTTGTGTCGGCTATGTGGGGGTGGCGGTTTAGGGGTTAATAGGTTTAGTTAGTGGGGACGGCGGTTTAGGGGTTAATAGCTTTATTTAGTGTAGGCGATGTGGGTGGAGGCGGCGGTTTTAAATAATTTTGTCTCTGCAATCATGGCATATTAGTTTTGTTTAGTTAAATCGTTTTTTCAGATCCTTTTGTTTTTTCGGATCCATTCTTTATTTATATGCATTATTCTATTCTAAAACTTAAGAATAGAATAATGAATATGAATAAAGAATGGATCCGAAATAAGGAACAGATTCGAAAAAATGATTTAACTTAACATAACTAATTTGCCGAAACGAATTTATTTATTTAACTAATGAAAATTAAACAAACAAAATTTTTAGCGTTGCACATGTCTACAAATTTAATACTTCTAGGCAGTCTCCCAATTTATTAAAGGATATGCAGATTAAGCCAAGGTAGGCTTACAATCAGTGGAAACAAAAGTGAAGCCACAAAACCTAAAGATACTGATACAGAACCACTACTCATAGGGCTATCATAGGTAACAAACAGTTGAACAGATGTAGTTCTTGATTGTAGCACCAACTCAATATTTTTTGCTAAAGTGGAATCGATAAAACAACCACGGGCACCTGAATCAATAATAGCTTTCACTCTAATTCTCTTTGTTGACCACTGCAATAAATGAGGAACTGATAAGTAAGAAGCCACTGGAAAGTATAAAGTATGTAGGAAGACAGCTGCAGGAACTATGTCTGAGCCTGTACACTTTCCACACACTTGAACAGTTTTAGCTGAGAGGCCTGTAAGTCTTGCATAGTATGTGCCAGAGTAGAGAGCTGCTGTTAAAGGGTGTAATAATGTTTGCCATCTCTACTGGATCCATCTGGGCTTGGTTATTATATGAGGTAATAGATAAATTAGCCGATTGGTCTTCAGGAACCAGTTGTGCAGAGAGTGAGCAGTAGGGAATGATCAGAATGTCAGTAGAACAATCCGTGAATAGGCCAGGGGTCAGAGCCAGAAGGTCAGTCCGAAATCTTGCATCAACGTAAAAGGATAAGGCAGGTGCAAATGAAAGGGTATGTATGGTTCCAACGTTCATAAGCCAGTAAGAAAGGGTCAGACAGGTAGCAAAATCCAGAAACTTTGATAGGGTCAAGATCAAGGAAACAGGTCAGGAACAAGAACACTTTAGTCTCCATATGAATAACCAAACACTGAATGGGAGTCTGAGATGACCTTTTAACAACTTTCATTCATGCTTTGTGCCAGAAACAATACCAGTGACACTTTCAGGTAAAGGGATAATAAAAGAGTCAAGGATAGCGCACAAGCAAATGAAGAATACATATTACAGACATTAGAGCATTAAGATAGCCAGCCATGCTAATCAGACATTACTTAGAGTTACCTTCACAGTAACAACCTGGCCGCAGTAAGTATAGTGCGGCTCTAACCACACTTGAGAACCTGACATTCATGTACATTGAATATAAGTAAATACTGGAAAAGAATAAAAATACTAAGGGCAAGATTACAAGTCGCGCTTTATGAGTTTCCCGCTCGCGATACGGTCTTTTTGCAATCAATTTCCATTGCTCAGCTATTACAAGTCTTGGAAAATCGTGATTGCGCACACGCATTTGCCTTTTACGCAACAATCCTTTCCACGCTCGAAGAGCTGTAGTTGATAGTTTTCCGTAACAGAAAAGTTTCACGAAACACTTCAAAAATATATTACAAAGTACACTTACACTCATATTTACACTGACTAATAAAAGTTATTTAAAAAATATATTGCACACAAGAGTTATAAGGGATCAAAGATACGAGATCTCCTGTAAAAAGGCAGACTAAGGGATTTTGCATTGACATACATGCACATACATAGAGAAACACTGATTTATATGTATAGAGATATGTTTAACTATGGAGATAATGAAAAGATTTCACCTTACAATCTTATGCACATTAAACAATATCTCAGATGGATTTTCAAAGCGATATTCGCATATAGATCTCGAGATATCTAGACATATATATATATTCATATACATATCTCGCTATAAATAGATATATCAGTCCAAAAATCATCACATATATAGAGAAATATTTATTTAGAAATAAATAAAACATATTCTGTTACGAAAACATTTTCGCAATATGAAATATTCGCATTTTCATGTACACTTTTCGAGGAGAATACATCATGGGCTTTGCGAAACATATTAGGGTTTTAGTGGGGGGGGTTCTATTTGTCTTCTCCATTGACTTCTTTGGAGAATATCTGAACGCGCATGCAATTTGGCTGTTTAGATTACACGGCTTAACGCGCAAGCAAAATAAGTTGTTTTGCAACTTGTAATAGCTGCGCAACCCCATATGCGGAAAAAGCCAAAACGCGTGCTGTGTTTTCGCAACTGATGTACCGCACGACTTGTAATCTTGCCCTAAGAAAATACTGATTGAGAATACAATTCTCAAAAGCAAGGGGGCACTGCAGGGAATAAAGGTTTGTTTATTTTGCTTGTGGGCTCTGTCTTGTTGGTATAGTTGGTGGAACTGTTTCTGTGTTCTCAGCTAGGTATTAATTAAAAGTTAAGAGTTTAAATTCCTATAAATTCAGAAAAATTTAACGATATTTTAACTGCATTAGTTTATCTTCATAGTCTTTATCTATATCATAAAGATCAGGTGTTCTTAAGATTTCAGAACCTTGTGGTTCCATTAGTAAAAAAAAAATAAAGTTTTAAAAAGAAATTGAATAACTGAATAAGCTGTACTCAGGGGCATATTAAGGCCTAGGCACACAAGGCCCATGCCTAGGGCAACAAATTTAGGGGGGCGGCACTTTTTTAAATTGCTCCCGGCCACTGCTGTTGTTTAAAAAAAATTGACTCTGTCCAGCTTGTCACTGATGTCACGTGACGTCAACCAATTGCCGCCTTCCTGCAGTCTCAAGGCTCAAATGAGACACGCACGTGCGCACCGTACGTGATCTCCCAGACAGGCCAGACGGCAATCAGAGGGGAGCCGAAGAGACAAAGGCAAAGCCTACATTAGCAGACCAGACTGGCTGAGTAGTGGACACCTACTGACTGGAGCCTGGACTTTTAAAGTCAGGGGGTTCACTCAGCACTCACTGAAAATAAGTGTAATAATAAAAATAGCAGCACTGAGGATGGTCCCTGCGTGCACTGTGATGATAACAGATAACGATATGATGATGATCATATGACACATATGAAATGTAGATATCGTTTTGTGTCCGGACTCTGTCTCACTGTGTAAATATTGTAATGTAAAATAAATCATGCTAATTAAGCAGCTAAATAAGTTACTATTAAAATGCTGTTAATTTAGCATGGCTTTTTTAGCATTGGTTTAATTTAGTTTCACAATAGGCAAGCAACTGGCAAGCAACACAGTTACAAAAATGAGGTGATTAAAAAACGTCAAACAAGGCTACACTAAGAAAATTATTTTAAATAATATGTATCTCACATATTCATATATAACTACTCTCCTTAAGGCATTTTTATTACCATGTTGACTTGTTTAAAAAAAAAAAAAAGTGTTTATTTTAATATTTTGTTAGCTGGTTTTAATTGGCTTGTGAACATTTAATTTGGAAATGCAGCAGGGAAAAAAGGCACATTACTCCATGATCAAAAAATGTTATGGCCAAAAATGCAGCAGGATTTGAAGTGCCTAGGGCAGCACAAAACCTAAATATGCCACTGGCTGTACTTTTAATTCAAGCATAATACTTTTATATACACTGCTTTTTAGGTTCCCAATGTAACAAAGTGACTTTCAATACAAATATTGCATTTTGTTTTCAATTTTTCCAAAAATGTTCTTTTTTGTTTACACTTTACTTTTCATTTGTACTATGGAAGTAAAAATGGAAACGCTATAGATTGCGCTCTAGCGATGTTACCGCACCATAGCACTATAATTGTTATGCTCAATCTAGGCCACAACCTTACGTTAAACTGATTAGCAGCAGTTGATGATTGATAGATGTTAAAAATTTCTAGAAATTTTATATCTCTAGTGTGAACTGCAACTCTTTTGTTTTAAAACAATAGTTAACCCCTTAACAACACATATATACCCTTTATATCATGTGTTCTTAAGATTTTTTTGGCCCTGTAATGTAATGTAGTGCAGTCTCACTGCTGGCGGTGAGATCTGCGCTATTTAATCCCTTCAAAGGAAAATGACAGCCAACATGCAGAGTACATTGGCTGCCATTAAGGAGTTAAACCTATCAGAGCTGAGGCATTGTGAATATGTTGTGCATGTCTAAATGAGGTGTTATAAATATATATATATATATATATATATATAAAAAATATATATATATATATATATATATACATATACATATATATACATACAACAACATTTAAAATTAGGGGGAGAACTGGGAGAAGGTTTGAATCACTGCTGGGTGAAGTTGAATTCGGGGCAAAATACAACAACATTTAGTGGCAAAAAACACGAAACAGTCTGTCCTGGGATGGTTATGAATCACTGCACTAACCCTAGCTAAGTTTATAAGGTTGTCTTTTATTTCTTTTTATGTCCAGGTGATCCCATATTGCATCTATAATATTCAGGTCTGGACTCTGTGGAGGCCAGTCCATGACTGCCAGTGTTTTATCAGCTGTTTTTCTCTGCAAATATGATTTCAATACATTAGCAGTGTGCTTGGGATCATCTTGCTGAAAAATGTAACCATTCCCAAGCAGGAGCTTTCCAGAAGGAATGGCATGATAAATTGAAACCTGTCTGTACTTTTCAACATTCATGATCCCATCAATTCGGACAGTCTCAACAATACCACTGGCAGAAATGCAGCCCCAAACCAGAAAAGACCCTACACCATGTTTTACTGATGGCCGCAAGCATTCATTCTTCCATCTCTCTCCAACTCTTCTTCTCACATATTGTCGACAATTGGACCCAAAAATGTCAAACTTTGTCACTCCATAATACTCTTTTCTACTGATCTTCCGAAAAAGGGGTTTCTTGGCTGCTACCCTTCTCCAAAGACCATTAATGATCAATCTTCTTTGGACTGTAGAAGGGTCAACTTGGCATCCCTATAAAGAAGAAACTAAGAAACTTCTCATCAGATTTTGAAAATGTTATTGGCCTTCCAGTCCTTTTTTTGTCTTTTACCTCTCCCTATTCTTTAAATTTCCTTATAACAGCTTGAATACCACATCTTGAATATCCAGTTTGTTTGCTGATTTCCCATTGAGAGTTGCCGTGCTGATGCAAAAGTATGATTTTATGTCTACCAAATTCTGTGATCTTTGGCATTTTTAATGGATTGATGTGATTGAAAGTTTGTCTTATTAGCAAGCTTTCAATTAATTAAACTCATACCACATGTGTATGTAATGCTCAAGCATGTCTTAAACAAACCTGGTGTAAAAGACCTTTTTTGCAGCAGTCATTTTTACATGAAATAGTAGGACAAATACAGGTGATTGCAAAGACATTAATTAGGGTTCCATTATATTTAAGTTAATGAGAGCCAGGTTTCTTCTATTGCTCAAGTGTAAGGAGAGGTCACACTAAATACTTTCCATTTTAGCCTATAGAAACTGTTTTTTCTGCTTTTTCTGTTTTTTAATACTGCATAAAAATATTCTGTATTTTCTGGTTGTATTCTAATAAAGAGACTGAGAAATAATTATATATGGTCATTATAACATTGCTAAAACAACAAATCTAATGGTGGCCTAAGACTTTTGCACAGTACTGTACATGCACATACTCAAAAACACACACACCACAAACATACACACATGCATGCACACACACGCACTATATAACTACACATACCCACATGTATGCACACAAATATACAGCACTGTGAAATATTAATAACCATAATTATATACACACAAACTAATATACACACACACTATAGGTATATGTGTTTTTAGTTTTATTTAAAAAGACACTGATTTATGTTCTTAAAAAAGTTATTTTACAAATTTAAATATTTGTATATATATATATATATACTTATAAGTAGTGCCGTTGGCCCCTTTTCTTTTATAGAATGTGTCTGTATGTCTGAATGTGTCTGTCTGTGTGTACGTCTGAATGTGTATATGTGTATGTGTCTTTACCTTGGTGTGTGTCTGGGTGTGTGTCTAGATATGTCTATGTGTCTTTTCCTGTGTGTCTGTGTGTATGAGTGTTTCTGTGTTTGTGTATGGGTAATACTACCTGGACAACATCTTTAAGTTCCTTTACACTCAAGAACACACACATTTTAGTCACTAGGACAAAATTTGCACAAGTCAAAGGGGGAGGGGGGTTGATCAGTGGTTTAATAAGGGGGCCCAAAATTTCTAGTGGCAACCCTGACTTGCAATATTGTTTGGTTGAACTGTGAATGCGATATTGCAAGTAAACCTATTCTGTATAGTCAGAACAAAAACTAATGAAGAAGCACTATTTTAATATGTTAATTTTCTAATTTAAATCTATTTAAAAAAAAATTTAAACCGATACAAATTTCAAAACATCCCTATATTGTAATACGGAAATAATAATGAAAGCGCTATAGATTGCACTCTAGCGATGTTACCAGACCATAGCACTATCGTTTTTCTGTTCAATCTAGGCCACAATGTTTATAAATTCCCCATATTGATAAAAAAACATAATTTATTCTTACTTGATAAATTTATTTATTTCTTGACACGGTGTGTCCACGGATCATCTTAATTACTGTTGGGGATATCACTCCTGACGAGCAGGAGGAGGCAAAGAGCACCACAGCAAAAGCTGTTACATACCAATCCCCCTACCCACAATCCCCAGTCATTCGACCAAAGGGAAAGGAGAAAGGAAGTAATCTAAGGTGCAGAGGTGCCTGAAGTTTATAGAAAAGCAAACATTCTGAAAAACAGGGTGGGCTGTGGACTCACCATGTCAAGAAATAAATAAATTTATCAGGTAAGAATAAATTATGTTTTCTTTCTAATAACACGGTGAGTCCACGGATCATCTTAATTACTGTTGGGAACCAATACCCAAGCTAGAGGACACGGATGATAAGGGAGGGGGCAAGACAGTTAACCAAAACAGAAGGCACCACTGCTTGAAGAACCTTTCTCCCAAAAGAAGCCTCTGCTGAAGCAAAAGTATCACATTTGTAAAATTTAGAAAAAGTATGCAAATATGACCAAGTCGCAGCCTTGCAAAGCTGATCTACAGAAGCTCCATTTTTGAAAGCCCAAGAAGATGAAACAGCCCTCGTGAAATGAGCCGTGATTCTCTTAGGAGGCTGCTAACCAGCAGTCTCATAAGCCAAGTGAATAACACTCCTCAACCAACAAGAAAGAGAAGTAGCCATAGCTTTCTTACCCTTACACTTCCCAGAAAAGACAACAAATAAAAAAGAAGACTAGCGAAAATCCTTAGTCGCCTGCAAATAATATTTAAATGCACAAACCACATCCAGGTTGTGCAACAAATGTTCCTTATGAGAAGAAGGATTAGGACACAAAGAATGAACAAAAATCTCTTGATTAATATTCTTATCAGAAACAACCTTGGGAAGAACACAGAACTACCTTATCAGAGTGAAAAATAAGAAAAGGCGATCCATGCTAAAAGAGGAAGAAATAGCGACCAGAAACAAAACCTTCCAAGATAACATCTTAATATCCAAAGAATGCATAGGTTCAAACGGAGCCTATTGAAGGACTCTAAGAACCAAATTAAGACTCCAAGGTGGAGTAGTAGACTTAAACACAGGCCGAATTCTAACCAAGGCCTGACAAAAAGAATGAACATCTGGCACATCCACCAGGCGCTTGTGCAATAAAATAGATAAAGCAGAAATTTGACCCTTCAGGGTACTAGCAGATAAACCTTGTCAGGTACCAGTCAGCATGTATGTACCTTTAAGCACACCTTATATTAGGCTACTCCTCCCCCTTCCACCTGCCAATTAATTTGTTTGAGTTTACTGTTCAAGCTACCTTGACGCAGCTACTCCTAACCTCTGGCTAAAGCTAAAATTACCTACTTTAAGGACTATATCCTTAGCACTACGTTTAGTGCTCTCAACTACAACCCTATTCCAACAAAGGTTTACATCAAGTCTCTACTTGCAGCAGTGTATGTTTCCAAGCAGCCTCCGTTACAAGGAACCGGCCTTTACAACTGTACACTCCGTTGTACTAGCAAAGGATAACATCCAACGGTCATCTGCCGCCGCATACCCCTGCAACCTAACTACTGAAATTTTACTTACGGCTTGTGCTCTCTGTGCCGTATACAGATTCTCAGCGTTCTTGTTTACAAGCCTGCTGTGTGCGCTCTCCGTCTACACCGCCTGTCAGCATTTCCAGCGTCTTGATTGGACGAATCACGTACACCCTCCACAGGCTCTGTGCCTGCATCAAACAAGGCACTTCTCCCTCTACAGCATATCGGAACGCTGTTCTGCTCTCCCGCTGCTGAGACAGCGCTGCAGGTACTCTAACTCTCCTACTCTTGCCACAAGACTATAATTAACAAACTGTTACTTACCTGTTCTGCATATAAGGACTCTTAGCTTTCAAGTATACTCCATACTGACTAGTATACAATACTCACTGTGCTAAGCATTGGAAGTATACCACTATACAACAACATATCTCTAGTCACCTTCAGCCTATAACCACTACCAAAGCTTCTCCTGTAACAAGATAGCAGGAGTATCTCTCTCAGAACCCTATTTTCCTATAATTCCATTTGGTCTGCAGTTGTGATTCACTACTCTGAACTCTGTTACCAACCTACCCCTGACAAACCTTTCTCCAAACACTCCTGGAGAAAAGACAAAATCCTAGGAATCCTAACTCTACTCCACGAGTAGCCTTTGGATTCACACCAATACAAATATTTATGCAAATCTTATAATAAATCTTCCTAGTCACAGGCTTACGAGCCTGAATCATAGTCTCAATGACTGACTCAAAAAAAAACACGCTTAGAAAGAATCAAGCTTTCAATCTCCAAGCTGTCAGCTTCAGAGAAACGAGATTTGGATGAAGGAAGGGAGTCTGCAGAAGAAGGTCCTTCCTTAATGGAAGACGCAAAGGTGGAAGGGAAGACATCTCCACCAGATCTGCAAACAGATTCTGCGAGGCCACGCGGGAGCAATGAGAATCACTGATGCCCTCTCTTGTTTGACCCGAGCAATGACCCGAGGAAAAAGAGCAAACGGAGGGAACACATATGCCAGACTGAAAGTCCATGGAACTACCAGAGCATCTATCAGAACAACCTGAGGATCCTTTGACCTCGACCTGTACCTCGGGAGCTTGGCATTCTGACAAGATGCCATGAGATCCAACTCCGGCTGCCCCAACTGAGAATCAAGCTGAAAAGTACCTCTGGATGAAGTTCCCACTCCCCCGGATGAAAAGTCTGTCTGCTCAGAAAATCCGCTTCCCAATTGTCCACCCCTGGAATGTGGATAGCAGACAGACAAGTTGTGTATCTCCGCCCACTGAATAATCTTGGCTACCTTTGTCATGGCCAAGGAACTCCGAGTTTCTCCCTGATGATTGATGTAAGCCACTGACGTTATGTTGTCCAACTGAAACCTGATAAACTGGGTTGAAGCTAGCTGAGGCCAGACTAGAAGAGCATTGAAAATTGCTCTCAGTTACAAAACATTTATTGGAAGAACCGACTCCTCCCGAGTCCATAGACCCTGAGCCCTTAATGAACCCCAGACAGCACCCCAGCCCAGCAAACTGGCATCCGTGGTTACAATCACCCAGGCAGGTCTGCGAAAGCAAGTTCCCTGAGAGAGAAGATCCTGAGACAACCACCATGGAAGAGAATCTCTGGGCATCTGATCTAGAACAATCTTTGGAGATAGATCCGCATAATCCCCATTCCACTGCCTGAGCAAGCATAACTGCAGAGGTCTGAGATGGAACCGAGCAAACGGAATGATGTCCATGACTGAAACCATCAGACCAATAACCTCCATGCACTGAACCACTGATGGCCGAGGAAGGGACTGAAGAGCAAGACACATATTGAAAATCTTTGACTTTCTTGCTTCTGTAAAAAAAAAATTCATCTCTAGAGAATCTATAATGGTCCCCAAAAATACCACTCTTGTAGCCGGAATTAAGGAACTTTTTCCTAAATTCACCTTCCAACCATGGGAGCGCAGAAAAGATAACAACAACTCTGTGTGGGAGTTTGCTAGTTGAAAAGATGGAGCCTGAACTAGAATGCCATCCAGATAAGGAGCCACTGCAACACCCTTCAATCGAAGCACCGCCAAAAATGCTCCCAGGACCTTTGAAAAAATCCTGGGAGCTGTTGCCAGACCAAATGGAAGAGCTACAAACTGAAAATGTTTATCTAGAAATGCAAATCTTAGGAACCTGTGATGATCCCTGTGAATGGGAATATGCAGATATGCATCCTTTAGATCCACTGTGGTCATGTACTGACCTTCCTGAACCAAAGGAAGAATGGAACGAATAGTTTCCATCTTGAAAGATGGAACCCTGAGAAACTTGTTTACACTCTTGAGATCTAAAATAGGTCTGAAAGTTCCCTCCTTTTTGGGAACGACAAAGAGATTGGAATAAAAACCCAGACCCTGTTCCTGAACCGGAACAGGAACTATCACTCCCATGTCGGAAAGATTCTGAACACAACGTAAGAATGCCTCTCCTTTTATCTGGTTTACAGATAACCTGGAGAGAAGAAACCTGCCTCTGGGAGGAAAATTCTTGAACTCCAATTTGTAACCCTGGGATACGATATCTACCACCCAGGGATACTGAACATCTCAAACCCAAGCATGAGCGAAGAAAGAGAGTCTGCCCCCCACAATATCCATTCCCAGATTGGGGGCAGACCCTTCATGTTGATTTTGAGTCAGCAACAGGCTTCCTGGACTGCTTCGCCTTATTCCAAGACTGATTTGACTTCCAAGATGGCTTGGACTGTTCCTGCTTGGAGGAAGAAGAGGAAGATTTACAAGAGAAGTTACGAAAGGAACGAACATTACTCTGCCAACCCTTCTGTTTATTTCTTTTATCCTGAGGAAAGAATGCCCCTTCCCTCCCGTAATATCAGAAATAATCTCAGCCAAACCTGGCCCAAACAAGGGCTTACCCTTGTAAGGAATAGACAAAAGCTTAGACTTAGAGGACACATCCACAAACAGGATTTTTACCATAAAGCTCTGCGAGCTAAAATGGCCAAACCAGAAATTTTAGCTCCCAACTTGATGACCTGTAGAGAAGCATCTGCAATAAAGGAATTAGCCAACTTCAAAGCCTTGATTTTATCTTGAATTTCTTCAAGAGGAGTATCTTGCTGAATTGATCAGACAATGCATCAAACCAATACATGCAGCCGGTTGCCATTGATACCCCTGGGGAACATAAATCTTTTTAAGCAAAGCTCCATCTTCTTATCCATAGGATTTTTAAAGGAACAGCTGTCCTCAATAGTAATAGTGGTCCTCTTGGTCAGAGTGGAAACTGCTCCCTCCACCATCTGCCAAGATCCCTTAATAGAATCAGCAATAGGAAACATCTTCCTAAAAATTGGAGAAGGGGAAAAAGGAATCCCAGGCTTCTCCCATTCTCATGCAATAATATCTGAAACACGATCTGGTAATGGAAAAATTTCCACAGAGGAAGGGACATCAAAAAACATATTAAGTTTACTTGATTTCTTAGGAATAACCATGACTGAAGCCTCAGAGTCATCTAAGGTAGCCAAAACCTCCTTGAGTAACAAACGGAGGTGCTCTAGCTTAAACTTAAAGGAAACAACCTCAGGTTCAGAAGAAGGATTTATACTATCAGAATCTGAGATCTCACCCTCAGATGCTACTGAAGTATCTTCCTCCTCAGACTTATGAGAAGAAACAATAGACACAATTGCAACAGAATAAGAAACCTTATACTTCCTCTTGTGCTTCCCCTGCAACATAGGAAAAGCAGACAAAGCCTAAGATACTGCAGAGGATATATGGGTAGCCATGTCCTGCAAGGAAAAAACAAACTGAGATGAAACACAGGGCACTGCAGAAGATTGGTACGTATGATGAGAAAGCTGCGGATTAGCCTGAACAGGAGACTCCTGAACAACATCCGCCCTAGACAATGAAGGCTCAGAATCAAAAAGTTATCCTTGTAATGTAATGTTCTCTCAATACAAGAGGAACAAAAAGGGATAGGAGGCTAAACATTAGTATTTAAACATAGAGAACAAGCAACAGCTTGCAGGGCCTCTTGGTCCATCTATTCCAAAGGAAAAAACCTTAATCAATAAAAAATTCTAAGTTCAAATCAGAATTTTAATGAAACAAAAAACGTTACTGTCCCTTTAAATTTTAAACAGACTTTTTTTCTTTTTTCTTTTTTAAACTAGAAAATCCTTAAATAAACTGCACAATAAATCTTGCAGCAACAATTTTTTACAAAATTAATGCAAAAAACAGACACAAACGTTATAGTCCCTGAAATTCAGACAGAAACTTAAATATAAACAGAGCAGCAGCCCCACAAAAAAACAACAGGCAACCTCCACACCTCTGCTGAAGTGCCTCGCTGACCTCCTTGCTGCCGGAAACAAAGTCAGAAAATGATCCGGACCCCCATACAGTCCCACCAGCGAGAACGCTGAACCACCTCTGAAGAGCTATGCAACAGAGCTGCAACATTCAGGAACAACAGGAAACAGCTAAAAGGGCGCCAAAAACGTCCTTGCTATCTCAGATAAGCCCGCCTATTGTGGGCGTGGCCTAACAAACCTCCCGGTAGCCATTAATACACAAACAAAAAACATGTACACCAAAGTGAAAACATAATAAACTGAGCCTCCAAATATCCCCAGTGCCTGCAAAACTGCCATACAATAAACCATTAACCTAGAAGGCTGATTGTATAATTAGACAGAATTAACTGTCAAAGTGTCAAATTCTCCTATATCAAAACAGGGAAAGAAATAGGCACTTACCTCAAAAATCTGTCTGGCAGCAGGACAGCTCACTTGGTATGAGAGGGGCTTCCTGCCTCACATGGACCTGTGGAAAAAAGAAAAGGCTGAGTAAACTTACTCAGACTTTCAACCAAGGGATTATACCCCACAAGTTCCCAAATGCTTAAAAGCTACCACTTGAAGAGACTGACATGGACTACGGCTAAACCCCAAAGAAAACCAGAGCAAACTTGCTCTGCTTAAAAAATAACAAACTCTTGAATGAAGAATCAGACACCTATCTTTACCCCTCATTGCAACTGATACAAGCAAAGAGAATGACTGGGGATTGTGGGTAGGGGGAGTGGTATTTAACAGCTTTTGCTGTGGTGCTCTTTGCCTCCTCCTGCTTGTCAGGAGGGATATTCCCAACAGTAATTAAGATGATCCGTGGACTCACCGTGTCATTAGAAAGAAAATAGATGTAGTACACACCCTTATGCTAAACTGATTAGCAACAGTTGATGACTGATATATGTTATTTCTACCGAATTGTAAGTTCAATGTTTTATTAAAGTTACTATTAAAAAAAAGGTGTGTGATGACAAATATCCCTATAAATGTAATACAGAGGAAATTTAAACATCTAGAACTATACAAAGGAAACATTTAGATGGTCGGAAAATCACAGCTGTTCTACTAATCAACTTAGTGCTCCATAAGTGTAACAGAGAAATAATTGTGGCATAAATAATTCAACAATCCTTTGATGTATCATAAAGGCTCCAAATTACTGCCCAATTTAATAGGATTCAATATAGCAGCCTCAGAGAGTGAAGCAGAGTTGGTTTATGGGACCAGTGATTAGAGGCTGAGTTGAGTCTGCAACCATTGTCTGAAGCATGAATAAATTGTGCAGCTGGTCATGAGCTATCTCACAGGCTTTATGTCTCTCTGGTTACAGATGTATCTCTTTATTTCTATCAAAAAGAAAATAGTATATCACCAGCATTTGCTATTAGACTATATAGCCACTTAGAACCAGGCCAATAAATAACTTTCTCAAAATGTTTGATGCAATATAAGAAAAAGTTATTGGTTGTGTTTTTTATTTTAATTGTCTTATACATAGGGGCCGATTTAACAATGTGCGGGCGGATATGATCCACTATAGCGGATCATGTCCATCCCTCATTGATAAATGCTGACTGACAGCATTTATCATTGCAATGCTTGTGCAATGCCGCCTCCTGCACATTCACTGCCAATCGGCCACTAGCAGGGGGTGTCAATCATCCCGATCGTATCCGATCAGGATGATTGCTGTCCACCACCTCAGAGGTGGCAGACGAGTTAAGGAGCAGCGGTCTTATGACCGCTGCTTTTTAACTTATGTTTCCGGCAAGACTGAAGGCTCGCACAGAAACTGCTGCATTCGCAGCATAATAAATCGGCCCCATATTCTTTTTATTCAAGTGACTAGTAAAATTTTATGGTAAGATAAAACATTCTGAACACATCATAAAAATGCTAATATTAGATTTCTGTAATATGGATTGTTTGAATTTATACTAAGTTCAGACTGATATACTTCAGGAAAGTTCTCCTATGGGAAAAGCACAATTGGGCTAAAAGAAATAAGTCACAGGTGGTAAGTGGGCCATAGATCAACCCCCTGAGCTGTTGTTCGTTCCTGGCAGACTGTTTCTCTTTTTGTATGTATGAGAATTCAGTAGTTAACTTTAAAATATTTTGCTCCTTGATCTCGCTTGACAGCATAGACAGTATGGGTTTTTTAGTATTTTTTTTTAAGTGGGCTACAATTAAATATCTTTACTGTAAACCGCAAGGGTCGTAATCTAGTTCATTTTTTGCTGTTGTTGGAAGAGCATGTTTGATAAAAAAAAAATAATTGAGTAAATGAAACAACTAATCCATACTTTAAATATTGTGATCTATTTTAGGATATTGAGTTGAAATTATTAGTAATTATATGTTAGCAGCTATTTAATTGTTTTACCATTTATAGTTCTGCTTTTTATAGCCCAAAGACGGAAGAAACTAAATCAAACAACTATAATTATTCAATTTTCAAAGTGTACGCTGAAGCAAGTTAGTCTGTAATCATTAAGACAGTAATCATAGACTATATACAAACCATGTCATTAGGTGAGGTGTCAGAACCCTTTCCTTCAATTTCCCCATTAACTCATACATTTTACATTTTGAACAATGCAAAGTACAAGTGAATTTTTTTTTTAACTAAACATGCTATCAATGGAAAAATCTGATATAATTACACAAGTTTAAAATTAATTATTATAATGTTTTAAATAATTTCTGCGGAAATGGTAGTTCATTACAACGTGTAAAGAAAAAAATATAAATTATAACAACATCTGAGTGCTTTGCCTTTTTATTGTATCAATGTTAATAATCATAGAATATATCAATTACATATTTTGATTTTATTCAGGGTAAAAATAGAAATTTTAAAATAAAACCATAAATCTTTACTTATTAAGAGCTAGATTACGAGTGGAGAGCTATTTATTGCTTCAACTTGCGTGCTAACTCTGCTAAAAGTATGGCCTAGATTTAGAGTTCTGTGTTAGCCGTCAAAAGCAGCGTTAAGGGGTCCTAACGCTGGTTTTGGCCGGCCACTGGTATTTAGAGTCTTGTAGGTAAGGGTCTAACGCTCACTTTCCAGCCGCGACTTTTCTATACCGCAGATCCCCTTACGTCAATTACGTATCCTATCTTTTCAATGGGATCTTCCTAACGCTGGTATTTAGAGTCTTGGCTGAAGTGAGCGGTAGACCCTCTACCAACAAGAAAAAAAAAATGTAATCAGCTGCACTGGCGGTTGTAGTATAAAAATCCAAAATTTATTAATTCAGTTTAAAAACAAGGTACAAGCAGGCTAGGCAGACAGAACATCCTAACATGTTTCGTGACCAACACGGCACTTAATCATAGGACAGGTGTACAAGGTATGGCCCCTTCCTTTTAAAGGGGCCATATCCAATAGAATGCTAAGTACAATTTAAAAAGACAGTACTTGGGAAACCTATGCACTAAAGGGGAAACACGGGGAGACAAATGTTGGGGCCAAATATGGAAGTGAAAAAGGACATCATATGAATCACCCCATAATATAATGCAACAATTGATAAGTGAATACATAAATGAATTACCTTAAATAATGCTAGTATATTATGTCTAATAGCAATAATACTACTACTCCACTGATTTAAGCCTAAGGTTCTTTTTAGAGCAACATCAATAGTGATGATGTAATAGAGTAAATACGCAATAAAGCTTGCTATGATATGTGTATTAACTACGGTGCTTTAAGTGTATACATTTGAATAAATGGATAATAAAGGAAAATAAATAATCAGTGGATTATTATTAATAAATTAAAGGACTATCATTATCTATTTCTGATTGGATACAAGAGTATACAGATATATGTAACAGTACCTCCTTGATGGTACCCCAAAACATTAAACATGACGGTACCATTCATTTAAAGTAAGTATTGTATGCTCCTAACAAGAAACATTGTATATCAAAAAATAGATAAGACCAAAACAGAAACAGAAATGAGAAAAAATCACTTATTCAAAGTAATAAGACATATCCCACTCTCTATTTAAACCTGAGGGAGTTACAGTTTTGAGTTTGTGTATCCAGTATAACTCACGTTACTGTAATAATTTACATTTATTCCCCCCTCTAATTTTTTTTTTTCTTTGCTATTATTGCGGCGGAACCGGCCGCATTTTCGGCTTGCACCCCCTGTGGCTTCACACCAATTACATTCCCCCTGTGACTTCCGGTGGTGTCTACAGCCAGCAACGGACTGGAGCGGCAGTTGTCTATGGATGTTGTCGAGGAGTTTCTCTCTGCACAGCTCAGCCAGCATTAACGGATACTTTCAGTAAGTGACTTACGTCTCCTTCTTTGATTCACTGCACGTTAAAGTAAATTAATTTATGTCCACATGTATAACAGAGTGATTTAATCATGATCGACAGCAGCTTTACTTTTTCTGCTTCTGGGGAAGAGACTTACATCAACGTCCTCCATTTATCACTGTTTCTGATCCAAAAGAAAGGACTAGTACTTGTGCATTTCATTTGAAGGCTTCCCGGTGTATAAATTACTACTATTGTAATAACGGGTGTAACATTTTTTGGTCACATTTTTCTGAATAGAGGGATTTACAGGTGTGCAGCCAAATATACTGTGAGGGGTACTTAGAGGTTAATTCAGGTACCAGGCTAAAGCAGAATAATAGTTTGTTTTTAATCTCCTATGCACTATAGAAGGTGAATATACTAAAAAATTAAAAACATGGATAAAGAGGGAGCAAGCTTGCATAAATCTATTTTTGATATGGAACACCGTCAGAGTTATATTGATACCATATTCAATATATCAAATCAGCAAATTGGGGCCAATAGTGATCTCAAAGGACAATTTGTACAATTAGAAAGATCATTACTCACAGACCTCAGATTGATGTGGGATGTGGCCTCATTTGATCACTACATTAAAGCCAAAAGAATTCCAAGGGGTCTTAGAATAAAGAAGTACCCCTCCTTTGACTTAGAGGATCAGGGCCTCCAGAATGAGTGGAATGAGGCATTGACAGTATGTTCTATGACCCTTATGGATATCATAATAAGAAGCAAAGCAAACAAGCGTGAGAAAGTTAAAGCAAAAATTGACAGTCTCAAAGTGGAGGTAAAATTGAAAAAATCGGATCCAAAATATAGAGACTTTAAAAATAATCTCAAATCTAAAATTGAGAAGACAGATGCAATTTTGGCTGAAAGAAAAGGCAAGAAATTTAATAGAGACCTAGAGGACTATCAAAACAACAAAGTCTATAATTGGTCCAGGTTTCAGAATAAACCCAGGCGAGGGGCACACCGTAGTAGAGGGGGTAACAAGTCCTCGACGGATGAGGATAAAGAGAAGACCCTGAAGCCCATTCTCAAACACAAACACAAAAGGAAGGTTGCCTTTTCATCACCAGAAACATCAGACCAAGATTCCTATGCATCTGACAGCAGTGGAGCTTCCTTATCAGCAGTGGCCACAAAAGCTTCTTCTTCTACTATTTCTTCCTTTTCTTCCTCTGTTCCCCATTCCTCCTGCTCCCTTCTGTCGTTACAGGTATTAAGCGATAGCGACACAGATGAAGACGAGACTCCAGTGGTTCGCTCAGGAGATACAATAGAACCTGCAGTCCCTTTAGGAAACGCATCAGGAGGGGCGGCAAAAGAAAAAAGAAAACTAACGAGGAAACAGAAACAGAATCAGAAGGACTCTCAGTCTTAAACTTGTCTAAAGTAGATCTTACTGTTGAAGAAAGGTCACTTCTTAGCAAAGGACTGGGCTTTGCCCCTACCAACACTTTTTCTGCATTTAAAACCATGATAGATGTTAATAAATTTGTCAGAAAAATCACCTTGAAAAGGTTTTTTAAACTGCAGGAAAATAATGGGGATAATGCCATCTGTGCAGAAGGTAGCAATACTGACATAACTGTTAACACTAATATTGAAACTGATAGAGGGGCTGACTTCGAATTTGGCGATTTTATAACACTAAATCAATTGAAGCAAAATGAGGACTCGTTTGGTCCAAAAGATTGTGAAATTCCATCGCCAAGTAAGAAGCCATCCGAATTTTATCCTACCTTTGCTAGAGGTCATGCAATCAATCTTTTTCAGAAAAAAGTACAGAAAGAGCTATTAGAATTAGAAACCACTGCCAGTCAACACATTGTTCACTCTAATCTGACAAAAGGTGAAAAATTAGCCCTTCAAAAATTACAAACAAATGAAAACATAGTCATCAGGGCGTCAGATAAGGGTGGCAATGTAGTGGTCCTTGACAAAGACTACTACATTGAGGAAGCTCAACGCCAATTGGCTGACGCCAATACGTATAGAAGATTAGAGAGTAATCCCACTACTGTGTTTAAATCCAAGCTACGCCATTTAATTGAACAAGGTATAGCCTTAAATATTTTTTCAGAGGAACAGGCAGAGTCATTGATTCCCACACACCCTATCACTCCTATATTTCATCATGTGCCTAAAACACATAAAGATATACAACGTCCCCCGGGGAGACCCATCATTTCGGGGATTGGCTCAATGTTTGAGCCACTGTCTGAATGGGTGGACTCAATCTTGCAGCCTCTTGTTCAGGACTTGAATAGCTATTTGAGGGATTCAACACACCTCATTAGCTATCTCGAAAATACTAGGTGGTGCAAAGGTTTTAGCTGGGTAGTTGTTGATGCTACAGCATTATACTCAAGCATACCTCATGCCTTGGGGATAAGGGCATTACAATATGTCTTAACCTCCAGGACCCAATATTCTGTTGAATTTATTATTTTTTTCTGTGAAACTGTGGAGTTTTTATTGAAGCATAATTTTTTCATGTTTGATGGCATTTATTTCTTACAAGTATGTGGCACGGCGATGGGGGCCAAGTTTGCCCCCTCGTTTGCCAACTTATTTGTAGCATGGTGGGAGGACATGTACCTTTACACTACCCTGAATCCTTTCGCAGACTCAATAATTAAATACATGAGATTTATCGATGACTTGATCTTTATAGTACAAGACCCACTAGATTTCAATGATTTTTTACACTATCTTAATGATAATCAGTTGAATCTTAGATTCACGGGACAAATAGATCCATATAAAATATGCTTCTTGGATTTAACACTAACAGGAGATGCTGATAGTGGTATCATACTCACTGATACTTTCCGTAAGCCCACAGCAGGGAATACTATACTCCATGCTAAGTCATGTCATCCACCTCATCTTATTCGCTCCATTCCAAGAGCTCAATATATTCGCATGAGGAGGAATACCAACTCCGATAGTAACTTTCACACACAGTCAGTGGATCTTACCAATAGGCTCAAAATGAGGGGTTATTCAGAAAAAGAGCTACAGAAATCATTTGATAATATCAGAGATAAAAAACAATCAGAAGTTATTGGTCATAAAAAGGAGAAGAGTAAATTTAACAGAGACTCTGTGGTATTTTCTACAGAATATTCTAAACAATTTAATGATATCTGTAAGATTTTAAGAAACAATCTCCATATTTTGAATAGTGATGAACTTCTGTGTAATATCTCTGAGTCTTGCAAATTTGTCTCTAAAAAGCCCCCTACCTTAGCTACCAAACTGGCTCCCAGTATGGTTACTAGCAATAGAAAACAAGCAGCCAATTGGTTAAAGAAAAAAGGCACTTTCAAGTGTGGAGCAAGGTTTTGCATTACTTGTGGTGTCATCAAACAAAGTAACAGCTTCTCCAGCTCTGTAACCAGGGAAAACTTCATGGTCAATTTTTATGCCAACTGCAGAAGTGAATTCACAGTTTACCTACTTGAATGTAATCTTTGCTCCCTTCAATACGTCGGACAAACGACGAGGGAACTTAGATCTAGGGTCAGGGAACACATTAATGACACCAAGAATTACAACAAGGATTCCGCTGTGGCGAGACACTTTAATCAAATACACTTCACACATGAGGCACTGTTAACTGTTATGGTGATAGACAAAATAGAAGCACCAATTAGAGGGGGGAATAAATGTAAATTATTACAGAAACGTGAGTTATACTGGATACACAAACTCAAAACTTTAACTCCCTCAGGTTTAAATAGAGAGTGGGATATGTCTTATTACTTTGAATAAGTGATTTTTTCTCATTTCTGTTTCTGTTTTGGTCTTATCTATTTTTTGATTTACAATGTTTCTTGTTAGGAGCATACAATACTTACTTTAAATGAATGGTACCGTCATGTTTAATGTTTTGGGGTACCATCAAGGAGGTACTGTTACATATATCTGTATACTCTTGTATCCAATCAGAAATAGATAATGATAGTCCTTTAATTTATTAATAATAATCCACTGATTATTTATTTTCCTTTATTATCCATTTATTCAAATGTATACACTTAAAGCACCGTAGTTAATACACATATCATAGCAAGCTTTATTGCGTATTTACTCTATTACATCATCACTATTGATGTTGCTCTAAAAAGAACCTTAGGCTTAAATCAGTGGAGTAGTAGTATTATTGCTATTAGACATAATATACTAGCATTATTTAAGGTAATTCATTTATGTATTCACTTATCAATTGTTGCATTATATTATGGGGTGATTCATATGATGTCCTTTTTCACTTCCATATTTGGCCCCAACATTTGTCTCCCCGTGTTTCCCCTTTAGTGCATAGGTTTCCCAAGTACTGTCTTTTTAAATTGTACTTAGCATTCTATTGGATATGGCCCCTTTAAAAGGAAGGGGCCATACCTTGAACACCTGTCCTATGATTAAGTGCCGTGTTGGGCACGAAACATGTTAGGATGTTCTGTCTGCCTAGCCTGCTTGTACCTTGTTTTTAAACTGAATTAATAAATTTTGGATTTTTATACTACAACCGCCAGTGCAGCTGATTACATTTTTTTTTTCTTTGCTATTATTGCGGCGGAACCGGCCGCATTTTCGGCTTGCACCCCCTGTGGCTTCACACCAATTACATTCCCCCTGTGACTTCCGGTGGCGTCTACAGCCAGCAACGGACTGGAGCGGCAGTTGTCTATGGATGTCCTCTACCAACAAGACTCCAGCCGCAGAAAAAAGTCAGTAGTTAAGAGCTTTCTGATCTAACGCCGGTTTATAAAGCTCTTAACTACTGTGCTCTAAAACACTAAAACCCATAAACTACCTATGTACCCCTAAACCGAGGTCCCCTCACATTGCCTCCACTATAATAAAAAAATGTAACCCCTAATCTGCCGACCGCACACCGCCGCCACCTATATTATCCCTATGTACCCCTAATCTGCTGCCCCTAACATCGCCGAACCCTATATTATATTTATTAACCCTTAATCTGCCCCCCCAACGTCGCCGCTACCTTACCTACACTTATTAACCATTAATCTGCCGACCAAACCTCGCTGCCACTTTAATAAATGTATTAACCCCTAAACCTCCGCACTCCCGCCTCGCAAACCCTATAATAAATAGTATTAACCCCTGATCTGCCCTCCCTAACATCGCCGCCACCTAACTTCAAGTATTAACCCCTAATCTGCTTGCCGCTACTATAATAAATGTATTAACCCCTAAAGCTAAGTCTAACCCTAACCCTAACACCCCCCTAAATTAAATATAATTTTAATCTAACAAAATAAATTAAATATTATTTACTAAAGTATTCATATTTAAAGCTACATACTTACCTGTAAAATAAACCCTAATATAGCTACAATATAACAAATAATTATATTGTAGCTATTTTAGGATTTATATTTATTTTACAGGCAACTTTGTATTTATTTAAACTAGGTACAATAGCTATTAAATAGTTATTTACTATTTAATAGCTACCTAGTTAAAATAATTACAAAACTACCTGTAAAATAAATCCTAACCTAAGTTACAATTAAACCTAACACTACACTATCAATAAATAAATTAAATAAATTACCTACAATTACATACAATTAAATAAACTAAACTAAATTACAAAAACAAACAAACACTAAATTACAAAAAATAAAAAAAGATTACAAGAATTTTAAGCTAATTACACCTACTCTAAGCTCCCTAATAAAATAACAAAGCCCCCCAAAATAATAAAGGTCCCTACCCTATTCTAAATTAAAAAGCAACCAGCTCTTTTACCAGCCCTTAAAAGGGCTTTTTGCGGAGCATGCCCCAAAGTAAACAGCTCTTTTGCCTGTAAAAAAAAAACAATACCACCCCCCAACATTAAAACACACCACCCACATACCACTACTCTAACCCAAACCCCTCTTAAATAAACCTAACACTACCCCCTGAACATCTCCCTACCTCGAGCCATGTTCATCCAGCCGGGCACCGATGGACCAAAAGAAGACATCCGGAGCAGCAGAAGTCTTCATCCTATCCGGGCAGAAGAGGACATCCGGACCAGCAGACATCTTCATCTAAGCGGCATCTTCTATCTTCATCCATCCGACGAGGAGCGGCTCCATCTTCAAGACCTCCGGCGCGGAACATCCATCTTCAACGACGACTACCCGACGAATGAAGGTTCCTTTAAGGGACGTCATCCAAGATGGCGTCCCTCGAATTCCGATTGGCTGATAGGATTCTATCAGCCAATCGGAATTAAGGTAAGAAAAATCTGATTGAATCCAATCAGCCAATCAGATTGAGCTCGCATTCTATTGGCTGTTCCGGTTGGCAGATTAGGGGTTAATACTTGCCGTTAGGTGGCGGCGATGTTAGGGAGGGCAGATTAGGGGTTAATACTATTTATTATAGGGTTTGCGAGGCGGGAGTGCAGCGGTTTAGGGGTTAATATATTTATTAGAGTGGCAGCGAGGTCCGGTCGGCAGATTTGGGGTTAATAAGTGTAGGTAGGTAGCGGCAACGTTGGGGGGGGCAGATAAGAGGTTAATAAATATAATATAGGGGTTGGCGATGTTAGGGGCAGCAGATTAGGAGTATGTGTCCGGAGCGGCAGATTAGTTGTTAATAATATAATGCAGGTGTCAGCGATAGCGAGGGCGGCAGATTAGGGGTTAATAAGTGTAAGGTTAGGGGTGTTTATACTCGGGGTTAATGTTAGAGTGTTAGGTGCAGACTTAGAGAGTGTTTCCCCATAGGAAACAATGGGGCTGCGTTGGGAGCTGAACGCTGCTTTTTTGCAGGTGTTAGGTTTTTTTTCAGCCCAAACTGCCCCATTGTTTCCTATGGGGGAATTGTGCACGAGCACGTTTTAACTGCTTACTGCTACCGTAAGCAACGCTGGTATTGAGGGTTGAAGTGGCGGGACATTAGGCTCAACGCACCCTTTTTTGAGCCTAACGCAGCCCCTCAGACAACTCTCAATACCAGCGTTGTCTTAAGGGTGCGTTGGGAAAAAAAAGTTGTGTTAGCTACGCTGGTCTTTACCGACAAAACTCTAAATCTAGGCGTAAGTTTTGTGTGCGTTGGGTAGCACACGTATTACAAGTTCAATTAAAAAAAATTGCATAAGCACGAACTGGACATGCGCAAAAAGCCAAACTTGGAATATTGCAAACATGTTAACTAATTCCCTTATAGACTTCAATGGGGTGCGTATAGTGGAAAAAAACATAACACCAAACAAAAACTCAATCTCTCTCGCTCTCTTTCTCTCTTTCTCTCTCTCTCTCTCTCTCTCTCTCTCTCTCTCTCTATATATATATATATATATATATATATATATATATATATAGGAATATCTATTTAAAAATACTTAGAACATATTCCCCTATGTGAAGAACATTGGAATGTAAAATATTTACAGTAAATACACAGTTAAACACTTTATTAAATATGAATATTGCATAAATATGTTTTTACATGTGTTTCAGCTACTCAAATGGAAAGTGCTCAATGCACTAATCTATATGTCAATACATGTATTTATATGTGTATATACAGTATATCTGTAAATACATATATTCACACATCAATACATAAATACATATATATACATACATACACATATATATATATACTGTATATATAATAGAAGAAGTAGGAGGGCACTGTGAGACCTGTGAGTGCCCTCCTACTTCTTCTATTTCATGTGTCTATTTGAGGAGTCACCTGGGCAATTCATTGATTAAAGGGGAGTGAGTGCATGTACTACATGGATGGTGTGTATATATATATATATATATATATATATATATATAGTATACAACAGAAGTGAGTACACCCCTGGGCAATATCACTTTAATATCAAATTATTCAAAATTGTAGAGTATTTCCTATTATTAACAATCAAAAACAAATACGTTAGAAAGATTATTAAAATTAATTATTATATTGATTATAATTATAGATTATATTGAAAATGCAGGCCAAAAAGTAGAAACTTAATGCAACAAAAGTGAATACACCCGTGGTCACTGACACACAAGTTAGATCACTGAGACAAAATTGAGTACACCTGCAATTTCCAATTAGCCTAATTGCATGAATTGAACATAGTTACCAGAACATTCTAATTTTTGGACCAATGGCCTGTCATCTGATTGTGAGACTTCACAAAGATGGAAAAAGATTCAGGAAGATCAAAATGCAGTTGCAGCAGTAATCAGGATGTATAGAACGATACACAGTGCCAAAAATCAGAGCCGCAGTGGCGGTCCTCCTAAAATGACGCCACGGACAGTGCGCTACTTGCACAATCTAGTTCTGAAAAACAGGCAAGTGCTTCAGATTTAGATCAAGGCAAGTGTTTCAGATTTGCATCAGGGATTATCGATAGAATTTGGAGTTTCTGTGACAGCTCAGACGCCACAGACAGTACGCTACTTGCACAATCTAGTTCTGAAAAACAGGCAAGTGCTTCAGATTTGGCTCAGGGATTATCGATAGAATTTGGAGTTTCTGTGACAGCTCAGAAGCCACAGACAGTACGCTACTTGCACAATCTAGTTCTGAAAAACAGGCAAGTGCATCAGATTTGGATCAAGGCAAGTGCTTCAGATTTGGCTCAGGGATTATCGATAGAATTTGTAGTTTCTGTGACAGCTCAGACAGTGCTAAGGACATTACATAATGTCAACTTCTATGGACAGCATCGAAGGAAAAAAGCCTTGCTTGGTCTTCGCACAAAACTGCAAGATTAAACTTTGCTAAACAACATGAAAAGCCTGATGAATACTGGGAGCACATTCTTTGGTAAGATGACCAAGACACAATTTTTCAGCTCAGATGGGGTGCAGCATGTTTGGTGTGAACCTGGTAAGGATTATTACAGTGAATGCATAGTTCCAACAGTAAAGCATAGAGGTGGGAGTGTGACGATATGGGGCTGCATGACTGCAAAAGGTGTTGGGGAGATGATATTATAGATGGCACCATGATTGCCTGGGATATACCAAAATACTGGCTGACAAGATGACTCCTAGTCTCCAGAAGTTTGTCAGAGGGCGAATATTCCAGCATGATAATGATCCAAAGCACACTGCCAAAATCACAAAAGACTTTCTAAAGGTGAAAAAAGGTGAAAACTATGACCTGGCCAAGTATGTCACCTGACTTGAATCCAATTTAAAGAAAACGGTAAAGTAACACAACCCCTCAAGCGTCTGAAAAAAACTTATCTGAAGAATGGCAGAACATCTCTCCAGAAATTTGTGCGACATTGGTATCCTCCATGTGAGGAGGATTGAGTCAGTCATCAAAAATAAAGGTGGATATACAAAGTACAAATGAAAAAAATGAATCTCCGTGATGAAAGGTACACTAACTTTAGTTGCATTGAGTTCCTGCTGTGGGGCCTGTATTTTTAATATAGTACATTTAAACTGTTAATTTTTAATTTTATATAAGAGCAAATACCCTACTGTAAAACTTATAAGTAATGCAGTTACTATTAGCTTATACAATTTTGAATCATTTGACATTTAAGTGATATTGCACTGGGGTGTACTCACTTCTGTTGTATACTGTATATGTGTGTATTGCTATGGTAAAGCCGCTTGCAGTCCTTTTTTTTTTCTCCGACACCTGAAACTTCATATCTATGAGCCCTTATAAGATATTTTATGAAAAAAAACATTTTTTAATACATTTTATTACATAACGTTATTATGAGTGTAACTGTGCTTTTAAATGTATTTTTTATGCTTTTTGTGCAACTTTTTAGTTAGAATAACAGTTAACCAGAGCTCTGAAGTTACGTGCGTCAAATTTAATTGCACTTCAGCGAACGCATTTACTTTAAACCTGTAATACAAAAAGCTGCCATAAAGCCATTTTCGCTCGTGCGCAACTGTTAGCGCACCACTCGTGATCTAGCCCTAAGAGGGAAACTACATTTAAGAAACATATGTTCAATACAAATGGCATGCATTTATTTATTTATACATGAAAGGGAAAGTAAACAACTTTGTACTTGTAATATAAAATTATTAATTATGTCTAGTAAAACAGCTTTGCAGTGTACTTTCATTATTTATTTTGTTTTCTTTTCCTGTAATTTAAATCTGAAAATTGTGGATTTTCCATTGAATTTTTCAGTTCTGCTGGAACCAAACAATGGAAATGTTGTTAATACCATGACAGTGTCAAGTCCTGGCACCTCCAAATTCAAGTCTAGAACGGCTTCTTCCAAATAAGGAAACAATTGCAGCAAACAAGACTTAAATCTATTATAAAAACATTAAAACTCTGCTGACATTTTAATCTTTTGGAAGACTGTACAGAAATAATGTAATTAGAAGGTGGTTACTGTTTCTTTAGGTGTAATTTAAAGGGACAGTCTACACCAGAATTTTTATTGTTTTAAAAGATAGATAATCCCTTTATTACCCATTTCCCAGTTTTGCATAACCAACACAGTTATAATACACTTTTAACCTCTGTGATTATCTTGTATCTAAGCCTCTGCAAACTGCCCCTTTTTTCAGTTCTTTAGACAGACTTGCAGTCTAGCCAATCAGTGCCTGCTCCCAGATAACTTCACGTGCACGAGCACAGTGTTATCTATATGAAATACGTGAACTAACACCCTCTAGTGGTGAAAAACTGTTAAAATGCAATCTGAAAAGAGGTGGGCTTCAAGGTCTAAGAAATTAGCATATTAACCTCCTAGGTTAAGCTTTCAACTAAGAATACCAAGGGAACAAAGCAAAATTGGTGATAAAAGTAAATTGGAAAATTGTTTAAAATTACATGCTCTATCTGAATCATGAAAGTTTATTTTGGCCTAGACTGTCCCTTTAAGAGAATCCATGAACAATTAAAGTAATACAGCTCATTTGAGTGCACAAAAAGATTATACTGTGTTTGCATATAGTTATATATACATTTAAAAAATATAAATATATATTTTTAAATTGTCTCTGACATAGAGGTGATTCACAACTTCCCTCCTTGGAAATCCCAACTGGTGGGGATTAGAGAATATGCCTGTTTAAGCACAATTAGATTGACCAAGGCACTGATTAGTCATCTGCAGTGTGTCACAGCACCTGGCTGAGTTGTCACAGAGAATTAACAATGACAGTGATGCATGAGAGGACATATAGGAAATGTAGAAGATCATTTTCACAATTAGCATAGTTTTCATTTCCATTTGTATGTGGTTTCTATACAGTAACACTAAATTTAATATATTTTCATATTTTATTACATATTGCTCATTACACAGCATTTTCAGTTATTAATTTATTTAAAAACAAATGAGTCAGGGATGTCAACACAAAGACCACTGAGAAATTACACTTTACAGTGTGAATTAGTTAGTTTGACACAAATATATTCAACTTACAATGACTGACCACTCTATTGTTGTATAGGCAATGTCAGTGTGTTCTAGGGGCATCTTCTGTTCAGGCTATTTCCCAGCTGGGGAAAGGATAAAAAATTGTAATACACTCCTCATCTTACATTTTCTGTTCTGTACAATTCTCTTCTCAGCATAACTGCTCCATACTGCATCTTAAGCATCTATAATTATTACGGCTGGTAAGCGCACTATAGTAGTGACATCACGGCATACATGTCATGAAATTTGCATGTACATAAAAATAATATAACAGAGTAGATTACAAGTAGTGTGCTAATGTTTGTGCATATCAATATAAGAATAATGTGGGCGCGTTAATTTGCACACATATTACAAGATGAAAGTAAAAGCATTCACTGGAGCACAATCAAATGTAACGCGCCTCAGGTTAGCGCAACTGGTTACCTTTGCGTAAAGAGTTAGGGCTAAAAAAAAGTTACACAAAATGCAATATAAATACATTACAATATAATGTTACACTCATATAAACACTATCTGATAAAAAATATTCATATAAATATTAATATTTTTTTTTTAATAATGGTTAAAAGGTATATGGTATGTGGCCATGTATTGACTGCAAATGGCTATCATATATACATGTGTCTAAACAATAATTATATAACAATATTTAATAATGTATTTTACTGTGTATTTGATGTAAATATTTATCATTCCAATGTTATTCATATACAGGAAAATGTTATTTTTATTTTAAATACATATATATATATATATATATATATATATATATATATATATATATATATATATATTTACATATTCCTATATATATATTACTATAGATATATAGATATATATTTTAAATTAACATTACCATATATATATATATATATATATATATATATAATAAAAATTACTTTTTTTCTACGTGAAGAACATAGGATTGAAAGATATGCGTAATGCACTTCGAAGTATAGCACTTGAGATCTAACGCGTCAGGTTAATGTACATGCAAAATGTGTTATCTTAAGGCCCGTTATTAAAATATTAAATATTTAAAAAATATTAATAATTATTAAAAAATTATATATACTGTAATATAAATATATATAGTTTTTTAGCACATCTATAATAATTTTTTGCGAGTTATAAGTATTTTTTCTTCTGCACTCCACACATTATTTTCAAACATGTTGAGTGTGATTATGTAATTGTGCGCATGCGCACATTGAGGTAGCAAATCTCGACAAGGGAGCAAAGTACGACCTGTTTCAAGTAAACATAGTTTGGACACGGCATATATATCTTCTTTCTGATAATGCAGAAATTTTATTTGCACTTTATTATTTTATATTGTTATGAATATTATCTTTATCTATAAAAGTATATTATGTAAACTGGATTATAGGGGTAAGGAGTGTAATTTAATGACACACCTGATTATAACTTGTTAAAGATAATAAACACAAAACCTGAATTTTTTAGTTGCTATAAGTCTAATAATTATACCAACACCAGATGAATAAACAAAAATAGCTTTATTAAAAATATTTCGATTGGAAAATAATCCGCATATGATGGTAACTTAGCAATCAAAATATATACAGGGAAATAAACTATAATCCTAAAATAATTGATTAAAGCAAATACATAATCACTCCAACTAGCATAAAAAACAGAATTGAAACAAAAACTAAACTACAAAGATAAAAATCATATATTAAAAATAACACAAAAATTGGCTCGATAATAGCAACTAAATATTTGGTACATAAACCATTCAAGATAATTGCAAATAATTAGGTAAACTAATAATCCTGACAAACCGTTAGATAACAATTTATCAAAATTCCTGATTCACCCAGCGTTATTGTTGACTGATAAGAGCAGGTGGTAGGAATTATCAAAACACCAAGCTATAAAAGACAATTAATTAGTTTATCTGATCAAATAGAAATTTTAAATATATGTGAGATGTAAATTTTTACAACGTTACCATTTAAGGTAAGTTAGTTTCATACATTATCAAATGGAAATAAATTCCCACTGTAATTAGGAATCAAACTGTCAGGTCGTAGGTCTGTCCGAATAGGCTAAACAAGCCTCATCAGTTATAATCCAAAATTATAATCCAATAGTCTCGGACCTCTGTAGCTGATTAAAAAATTACCAACTCTATATAAGATTTGACCAGTTCTAAATACATTAAAAACGACCCCCTCCCATTGGGATAGACCCTATATATTCACTATTCTAGGAGGAGTAATTAATTATAATATATTAATCATTAATTAACATAAAATTAATTAGATGAAAAATATATTTATGTTTTCCCCAACATTCCTAGACTACAATCAAGGTTATAAATAGCACTTTACATAATTAAGCTACAAGCTGGAGCCTAACGGCTAGATTTAGAGTTGGGCGGTAGCCGTCAAAACCAGCGTTAGAGGCTCCTAACGCTGGTTTTGGGCTACCGCTGGTATTTAGAGTCAGTCAGGAAAGGGTATAACGCTCACTTTCCAGCCGCGACTTTTCCATACCGCAGATCCCCTTACGTCAATTGCGTATCCTATCTTTTCAATGGGATCTTTCTAACGCCGGTATTTAGAGTCGTGTCTGAAGTGAGCGTTAGAAATCTAACGACAAAACTCCAGCCGCAGAAAAAAGTCAGTAGTTAAGAGCTTTCTGGGCTAACGCCGGTTTATAAAGCTCTTAACTACTGTGCTCTAAAGTACACTAACACCCATAAACTACCTATGTACCCCTAAACTGAGGTCCCCCTACATCGCCGCCACTCTATTAAAAAAATGTAACCCCTAATCTGCCGACCGCACGCCGCTGCCACCTACATTATCCCTATGAACCCCTAATCTGCTTCCCCTAACACCGCCGACCCCTATATTATATTTATTAACCCCTATTCTGCCGCCCCTGTTATCGCTGACCCCTGCATATTATTATTAACCCCTAATCTTCCGCTCCGTACACCGCTGCCACCTACATTAAAGCTATGTACCCCTAATCTGCTGCACCTAACACCGCCGACCCCTATATTATATTTATTAACCCCTAATCTGACCCCCTCAACGTCACCTCCACCTGCCTACACTTATTAACCCCTAATCTGCCGAAGGGACCGCACCGCTACTATAATAAAGTTATTAACCCCTAATCCGCCTCACTCCCGCCTCAATAACCCTATAATAAATAGTATTAACCCCTAATCTGCCCTCCCTAACATCGCCGACACCTAACTTCAAGTATTAACCCCTAATCTGCCGATCGGAGCTCACTGCTACTCTAATACATTTTTTAACCCCTAAAGCTAATTCTAACCCTAACCCTAACACCCCCCTAAGTTAAATATAATTTTATTCTAACAAAATAAATTAACTCTTATTAAATAAATTATTCCTATTTAAAGCTAAATACTTACCTGTAAAATAAACCCTAATATAGCTACAATATAAATTATAATTATATTGTAGCTATTTTAGGATTAATATTTATTTTACAAGCAACTTTGTATTTATTTTAACCAGGTACAATAGCTATTAAATAGTTAATAACTATTTAATAGCTAAAATAGTTAAAATAATTACAAAGTTACCTGTAAAATAAATCCTAACCTAAGTTACAATTAAACCTAACACTACACTATCAATAAATTAATTAAATACAATACCTACAATTATCTACAATTAAACCTAACACTACACTATCAATAAATTAATTAAATACAATACCTACAAATAAATACAATTAAATAAACTAACTAAAGTACAAAAAATAAAAAAGAACTAAGTTACAAAAATAAATAAATATTTACAAACATTAGAAAAATATTACAACAATTTTAAACTAATTACACCTACTCTAAGCCCCCTAATAAAATAACAAAGCCCCCCAAAATAAAAAAATGCCCTACCCTATTCTAAATTAAAAAAGTTCAAAGCTCTTTTACCTTACCAGCCCTGAAAAGGGCCCTTTGCGGGGCATGCCCCAAAGAATTCAGCTCTTTTGCCTGTAAAATAAACACATACAATACCCCCCCCAACATTACAACCCACCACCCACATACCCCTAATCTAACCCAAACCCCCCTTAAATAAACCTAACACTAAGCCCCTGAAGATCTCCCTACCTTGTCTTCACCTCACCGGGTTCACCGATCGGTCCAGAAGAGGGTCTGAAGTCTTGATCCAAGCGGCGGCTGAAGAACTCCATCATTGGGCTGAAGTCGGAAGTCCATCATCGGGATGAAGTCTTCTATCAAGCCGCATCTTCAATCTTCTTTCTTCCGGAGCAGAGCCATCTTCTTCCAAGCCGACGCGGAACATCCTCTTCAAGCGACGCCTATTCACCGAATGATGGTTCCTTTAAATGACGTCATCCAAGATGGCGTCCCTGAAATTCCGATTGGCTGATAGGATTCTATCAGCCAATCGGAATTAAGGTAGGAATATTCTATCAGCCAATCAGATTCAAGTTCAATCCGATTGGCTGATTGGATCAGCCAATCAGATTAAGCTCGCATTCTATTGGCTGTTCCGATCAGCCAATAGAATGCAAGCTCAATCTGATTGGCTGATTGGATCAGCCAATCGGATTGAACTTGAATCTGATTGGCTGATTCCATCAGCCAATCAGAATATTCCTACCTTAATTCCGATTGTCTGATAGAATCCTATCAGTCAATCGGAGTTTGAGGGACGCCATCTTGGATTACGTCATTTAAAGGAACCGTCATTCGGCGAGTAGGCGTCACTTGAAGAGGATGTTCCGCGTCGGCTTGGAAGAAGATGGCTCCGCTCCACTCCGGAAGAAAGAAGATTGAAGATGCGGCTTGATAGAAGACTTCATCCCGATGATGGACTTCCGACTTCAGCCCGATGATGGAGTTCTTCAGCCGCCGCTTGGATCAAGACTTCGGACCCTCTTCTGGACCGATCGGTGAACCCGGTGAGGTGAAGACAAGGTAGGGAGATCTTCAGGGGCTTAGTGTTAGGTTTATTTAAGGGGGGTTTGGGTTAGATTAGGGGTATGTGGGTGGTGGGTTGTAATGTTGGGGGGGGTATTGTATGTGTTTATTTTACAGGCAAAAGAGCTGAATTCTTTGGGGCATGCCCCGCAAAGGGCCCTTTTCAGGGCTGGTAAGGTAAAAGAGCTTTGAACTTTTTTAATTTAGAATAGGGTAGGGCATTTTTTTATTTTGGGGGGCTTTGTTATTTTATTAGGGGGCTTAGAGTAGGTGTAATTAGTTTAAAATTGTTGTAATATTTATCTAATGTTGTAAATATTTTTTTATTTTTTGTAACTTAGTTCTTTTTTATTTTTTGTACTTTAGTTAGTTTATTTAATTGTATTTATTTGTAGGTATTTTATTTAATTAATTTATTGATAGTGTAGTGTTAGGTTTAATTGTAGATAATTGTAGGTATTTTATTTAATTAATTTATTGATAGTGTAGTGTTAGGTTTAATTGTAACTTAGGTTAGGATTTATTTTACAGGTAATTTTGTAATTATTTTAACTATTTTAGCTATTAAATAGTTATTAACTATTTAATAGCTATTGTACCTGGTTAAAATAAATACAAAGTTGCCTGTAAAATAAATATTAATCCTAAAATAGCTATAATATAATTATAATTTATATTGTAGCTATATTAGGGTTTATTTTACAGTTAAGTATTTAGCTTTAAATAGGAATAATGTATTTAATAAAAGTTAATTTATTTCGTTAGAATAAAATTATATTTAACTTAGTGGGGTGTTAGTGTTAGGGTTAGACTTAGCTTTAGGGGTTAATCCATTTATTGCAGTAGCGGCGAGATTCGGTCGGCAGATTAGGGGTTAATAATTGAAGTTAGGTGTCGGCGATGTTAGGGAGGGCAGATTAGGGGTTAATACTATGTATTATAGGGTTATTGAGGCGGGAGTGAGGCGGATTAGGGGTTAATAACTTTATTATAGTAGCGGTGCTGTCCGCTCGGCAGATTAGGGGTTAATAAGTGTAGGCAGGTGGAGGCGACGTTGTGGGGGCAGATTAGGGGTTAATAAATATAATATAGGGGTCAGGGGTGTTAGGGGCAGCAGATTAGGGGTACACAGAGATAATGTAGGTAGCGGCGGTTTACGGAGCGGCAGATTAGGGGTTAAAAAAATATGCAGGGGTCAGCGATAGCGGGGGCGGCAGATTAGGGGTTAATAAGTGTAAGGTTAGGGGTGTTTAGACTCTGGGTACATGTTAGAGTGTTAGGTGCAGATGTAGGAAGTGTTTCCCCATAGACAACAATGGGGCTGCGTTAAGAGCTGAACGCTGCTTTTTTGCAGGTGTTAGGTTTTTTTTCAGCTCAAAATGCCCCATTGTTTTCTATGGGGATATCGTGCACGAGCACGTTTTTTAAGCTGGCCGCGTCCGTAAGCACCGCTGGTATCGAGAGTTGCAGTGGCGTTAAATTATGCTCTACGCTCCCTTTTTGGAGCCTAACGCACTGAAAACCCAGCCATTCTGTGAACTCTAAATACCAGCGGTATTTAAAAGGTGCGGCCAGAAAAAAGCACGCATAGCTAACGCACTCCTTTGGCCGCAAAACTCTAAATCTAGGCGTAAGCAAGTAAACTGAGCAGAACTACCTTGAATAGTGAAAAATATATTGATTTAAAACTTCTCAGTCAGCAAGACTGAGAAAAACAAAATTCAATGTCATAATAGATGGGCCACGAGTAAGCTTAAGAAAAAACAACAACATGGAGTCTGTTGTGTCATAAAAAATTAATGACAATATGATTTATTGGATATTGTGTAAAATTAGTCTACAACTCAAATAGTCAAGCACCTTTTTTAACACTGTATTTCTTATAAAGTTTTGGATTTTTAACTGATTTTTCTAATCAAGGAGACTTCTTCAATCAACAATTTTATTAATACATTTTTGAGACATTTAGGGAGATTTTCTATTACATAGTGTTTATGTATATATATTTTAAGGGGATTTATTTTACTAAACAGATATCGCTATTAGCGTTTTTAATTACATAATTTATTACATAATATATGTTAGTGAGTGGCATTTTTTTTGCATTACCCTAAGAATACTTTGTTTTTCATTTTATGTAATTTGTTTAGGAACACAAGTTATTGGGGGTTTAGCTTAAAGGGACACTGAACCCTTTTTTTTGGGGGGGGGAGCCAGCTAAAAAAGGCCTAACACCTGCAATAAAGGAGCGTAAAGCTCCGTAACGCAGCCCCATTAATTCCAATGGGGAAGAAAAGTTATGTTTACACCTAACACCCTAACATAAACCCCGTATCTAAACACCTCTAATCTGCCGCCCCCGACATCGCCGACACCTACATTATACTTATTAACCCCTTATCTGCCGCCCCAACATCACCGCCACCTACATTACACTTATTAACCCCTAATCTGCCCCCCCCCATGTCGCGGCCACCTACCTACACTTATTAGCCCCTAATCTTCCACCCCCAACATCGCTGCCACTATACTAAAGTTATTAACCCCTAAACCTAACCCTAGCCCTAACACCCACTAACTTGAGCATAATTAAAATAAATCTAAATGGCTTCCGGGGGCGGAGCTAGCTGTGGAGTGGAGCGCTAGCACAAGGCTCTATTTCGAAGGGCAAATTCTCAACCTCCCCAAGCTGCCAAATTTCCTTGGCCGGTTTTGGCACACAAACGGGCCTGGATCCTGTATTGGCAGTACCGGGAGCCACCTATTGCAATTTGACTCGCATGCAGAGTAACTACGCCGCACGGCGTTCAACCGCATAACCCAGCCCCCTCCCGGTGTCTCCCCCTGGCTAAAGGTCCCGCCCGAGTAGCGGTAACCGAAGCGCCACGGAAGGATCTACCTGGTCTACCCAGAACTAAAAGTGGAGCTGCTACAAGGCAAGCGCAGACAATAACGCTGAAACCGGATAAGCCCACGGCCCCCTGCATCCAGTAACAGACCAATTTGAGCATCCAGGTTTTGTAATAGAGGAAGGAGGCCTACAAGAAAAGCCTGAGACGCCGCAGGTACAACAAGATTCCATTCAACATTACGGAGCTGGTCTGGGCTAGCAAGGTACTGGGTGAGCAACATATACACTGTCTCAATTGTACAGATGACCAGGAGGAGCTATTGCTAAAGTATCTTATGCACACAATATTTTTGCCTAAACATGACAAGTGTTGCTTGAGGGGAGTTGGTGGGATGCATTTGAAAAGTCCCTGTTTGAGAGAATCGGGCTGGTGAGTGGCTGTTTAAGCTCACTAGAAGAAGTGGGGTGTTTTCTAGTGCAGAGTTGGTTGCCCTAAAAAAAGTTCCAAGAAGGGTAACAAGATATTGCAGGTTGATGGTATAGAGCACCAATTGGGATACTGGAAGGTCCTTGAAAGATATCATCCATGCTAACCCTTACAACCTGTAACCCCACCGCTTGTCCACTAACCTAGCCTTGACCACAATAAGAGTCTCTTGCATACATAATTGGAGACTGAACTGGACAAATCAAAGTGGCTAACAGCAGGATAGTGACATATGTGAAGCGTGATAACAAGCTCTAATTGGCATTTTGAGAACTGCTTAGGCTGAAAGGCCTTCTAATAAACTGCACCTCCCTTGCATATACTAATATCAGGGGTTAACTTTGGTTGGAGGCACCCTGACTATAATAAGAGACTGCCTTAGCAAGATTAGGAGACCGACCTGACGAACTAGGGAAACTGCCCATAAAAGCTGCATTGAGCTGGATTGCTGGGAGCAGTTCAGTTTAAAGAACCCTTGGAAGTTAATTAGCAGTGAGTCCTGTGACAGGGGATGCCAGTGGAACAATATTGGCTCAATCTATAAGACTCTGCATTAACCCGCTTACTAACCGTTGCTGGCTTAAACCAGCTACAGGGGGACACTTGATAATGGGCTAACATTGAAAATGGAATATTATTGATACTCTCAGTGTTCATGCCAATGTTTAGCCTATGCTGACCTAATCGTCTCCTTCTCTCTCTCCTCCTACTGCCTTGTCTTTTAAGTCTGTTTAAGTTTGGTTTACAACATATAAGCAAATTTACAGTGATACTTCTATCCACAGTATTTATTGTTATTATTGCTGAAACGCCTGTAAATGTCAGAAGCTAGACTGAATAAGGTTATATTATCTTCTTTGACTGGGGGCCCTTCTCTGGTTTGAGGCAGAAATGTATTTATCTTGTCTGCTACTGGTTGATATGATAAGATTGCAATAGTAGGGAAATTAGAGAAGCGAAGGCTGCCTAGGACTTAGTTGTCTTAAGTAGAGTAAACATTAAGTAAGGTGTAACAACTGTCAGAAGAATGTGATCCACATCATTTAAAAATTGTACAAATTGTCGTATTATTTGTGCCCTACTCTTTATGTCTTTTTTGGCTCCTCTCCTTTAAACTATATACATTTGCACCTTAGGGAATTTTCTCTAGATGGAAAACTAAAGTGATATATTTTTGCTTGCACTGAACTGCACTAAGATAGGCCCTGCCAGGGTCAGACCTTCACAGGCAGTAACTGATAGATTTCACAGTAGTAGATACACAGTCACAATACAACACACAAGGGTTGCTACTTTTTTTCTCTTTTTAGTTGTTTTCTGGTTTACACTAATACACTTTTCTTATGAAATTGGATCTACCTAGAATCTTGTTTTTCGGATTTGGTTTTGTGTACCACTCTCACACAGAATATAATAGTGGTGGGATACACTATTTCCTCGTATACTCACTAGTGATTCCTTATGGAAAGGTTTATCTTTCACTCCAAGTCCAACTCACCTACCATGCCACCTAAGCAGCGAGAGAAGAAACCAAAATCCAATGATAGCACTCTAGAGCCACATAAAGAAATAGGTACAGGCACCCAAGATAATACACTCTTATTACAAGAAATTTCAGCACTCATAACCCCTCAGTTCGACTCACTAAGACAGGAGATGGCTACATTGACCAGTGAAGTTAAACAATTCTCTGCCCGGATGAATGAGATAGAAACAAGGGTCTCAGACATTGAGGATAGATCAGTAGTTATGGACCAAGTAATCACTTCTCAAGAGAGTAAACTAAGCCTAATTAACCATAAATTGGAAGAACTAGAAGATAGGTCCCGTCGAAACAATTTGCGGGTTGTGGGACTACCAAGGACAGGAGAGTTTAAGGATTTAATCAGCTTTGCTTCCACTAGATTGCCCTAGTTGGTTGGCAGTAGCTCTGAAAACATAAGGCTACCAATAGAAAGAGCTCATAGAATGGGAGTTGCAAGGAAGAACCTAGATGGATCAACCAGACCTCGTGTGGTAATTATTAGATTCCTGAACTTCCAGGATAAATTTCACATATTAAGGTTATATCGCAGAACAAACGTAGGCAAATGGCACCATATTGTTCCAAACTGATTAACTACAAGGCCAGACTGGTTTATCCGGCCAAGATAATTGTCGATAGGGAAGGTGAAATGTATGTTTTTAGCAAAGTTGAGGAAATTCAGGCATTTTGTCAGAATATTGGAGTTGAATAAAAGTCTTTATTAGAACGTTATGATGCTAAATAGTGTATCTAATGAGGAGGAAGCTTGTGGTATCTTCAATACACATTAAATATAAGGCAAGCCATAGAATATATGGAAGAGGGGAGTTTTACCTGTTTTTAGGATTCTTAGGGATTAGCAGTCCGCAGATAAATAGTAAAATAATCTTCTTGAAACATTGCCTCAAGAACCTAGGTTTAATATTGACCATATCAACATACATATATGCACAGTGTAACATATCTCAGCCTAATGTCACTATCCCTTTAAGACTTCCTTCTCTGACTGTTGCATTTGGGCAGTATTCACATTCAGCTTGCTTGCCTGCCTGATTAATCATTCATGCACCTGATTTACCTCAGCCTCTTTTTAAGCCTTCTCAGGTCTAATGTGCTTTGCATTAACATTGAAGTGTGATCCTGAACAACAGAGGCTTGTGTCAGTTTCCTGCTTGAACTTACCAACTATTCCAAGATACAGCATTTTCTATTACCTATGCTAAATATCATCAAACCGCAAGTATCAAAAATATCTCCATTCTGTTTCCTGGACACAGCTACTTAACAATCTCTGACCTTTATTATAAATCAACTATGCTTTTGCTTACCATCACTCTCTAATTACAATAACATCATCTTACTCAGAACTTTATAACTATTTCTGTGCTTCTAGTTGTCATTGCTGAAATAACCTGCAACAAACCTAGTTTGATCAAACAGTAATTAATGCCTGAGACTTGTAACTTGTCTATCACTTGTGCTCCTCTGATTATACTGATATACAGCTTTACATAATATAATGAACTGTGAACCTGCAACAAACCTTGGTTTGCATATATATGCACAAAACAGTAATTAATGCCTAAGATTTACAACTTGTCTCATTTGTGTTACTCTGCTTATACTGATATACAGCTCTACATAATATTATGAACTGTGAACCTGCAACAAACCTTGGTTTGCATATATATGCACAAAACAGTAATTAATGCCTAAGACTTGCAACCTGTTTATCACTTGTGCTGCTGTGTTTAACCCTGACATACAACCTTATAAAACATTATGTACTGTGAACCTACAACAAACCATACGCCTAGATTTAGAGTTTGTCGGTAACGACCCGCGTAGCTAAAGCATGATTTTTTTTCCTCGCACCTTTTAAATACCGCTGGTATTTAGAGTTCACATAATGGCAGGGTTTTCAGTGCGTTAGGCTCCAAAAAGGGAGCGTAGAGCATAATTTAACGCCACTGCAACTCTAGATACCAGCGGTGCTTATGGACGCGGCCAGCTTCAAAAACGTGCTCGTGCACGATTCCCCCATAGGAAACAATGGGGCTGTTTGAGCTGAAAAAAAACCTAACACCTGCAAAAAAGTCGCGTTCAGCTCTTAACGCAGCCCCATTATTTCCTATGGGGAAACACTTCCTACGTCTGCACCTAACACTCTAACATGTACCCCGAGTCTAAACACCCCTAACCTTACACTTATTAACCCCTAATCTGCCGCCCCCGCTATCGCTGACACCTGCATATTTTTTTAAACCTCTAATCTGCCGCTCCGTAAACCGCTGCTACCTACATTATCCCTGTGTAGCCCTAATCTGCTGCCCCTAACACAGCCGACCCCTATATTATATTTATTAACCCCTAATCTGCCCCCCACAACGTCGCCTCCACCTGCCTACACTTATTAACCCCTAATCTGACGAGCGGACCGCACCGCTACTATAATAAAGTTATTAACCCCTAATCCGCCTCACTAACCCTATAATAAATAGTATTAACCCCTAATCTGCCCTCCCTAACATCGCCGACACCTAACTTCAAGTATTAACCCCTAATCTGCCGATCGGAGCTCACCGCTACTCTAATAATTTTTTAACCCCTAAAGCTAAGTCTAACCCTAACACTAACACCCCCCTAAGTTAAATATAATTTAAATCTAATGAAATAAATTAACTCTTATTAAATAAATTATTCCTATTTAAAGCTAAATACTTACCTGTAAAATAAACCCTAATATAGCTACAATATAAATTATAATTATATTGTAGCTATTTTAGGATTAATATTTATTTTACAGGCAACTTTGTATTTATTTTAACCAGGTACAATAGCTATTAAATAGTTAAGAACTATTTAATAGCTACCTAGTTAAAATAATTACAAAATTACCTGTAAAATAAATCCTAACCTAAGTTACAATTAAACCTAACACTACACTATCAATAAATTAATTAAATAAAATACCTACAATTATCTACAATTAAACCTAACACTACACTATCAATAAATTAATTAAATACAATACCTACAAATAACTACAATTAAATAAACTAACTAAAGTACAAAAAATAAAAAAGAACTAAGTTACAAAAAATAAAAAAATATTTACAAACATTAGAAAAATATTACAACAATTTTAAACTAATTACACCTACTCTAAGCCCCCTAATAAAATAACAAAGACCCCCAAAATAAAAAAATGCCCTATCCTATTCTAAAATAAAAAAGTACAAAGCTCTTTTACCTTACCAGCCCTGAAAAGGGCCCTTTGCGGGGCATGCCCCAAAGAATTCAGCTCTTTTGCCTGTAAAAAAAAGCATACCATACCCCCCCCCCAACATTACAACCCACCACCCACATACCCCTAATCTAACCCAAACCCCCCTTAAATAAACCTAACACTAAGCCCCTGAAGATCTTCCTACCTTGTCTTCACCTCACCGGGTCCCGATCTGTCCAGAAGAGGGTCCGAATTCTTGATCCAAGCCCAAGCGGGGGGCTGAAGAGTGACGTCCATCCTCGGGCTGAAGTCTGGATCCAAGCGTCTGGATCCAAGCGGCGGCTGAAGAACTCCATCATCGGGCTGAAGTCGGAAGTCCATCATCGGGATGAAGTCTTCTATCAAGCCGCATCTTCAATCTTCTTTCTTCCGGAGCGGAGCGGAGCCATCTTCTTCCAAGCCGACGCGGAACATCCTCTTCAACCGACGCCTACTAGCCTAATGACGCCTACTAGCCGAATATTCCTACCTTAATTCCGATTGGCTGATAGAATCCTATCAGCCAATCAGAATTCGAGGGACGCCATCTTGGATGACATCATTTAAAGGAACCGTCATTCGGCGAGTAGGCGTCGGTTGAAGAGGTTGGATCCGCGTCGGTTGTAAAGAAGATGGCTCCGCTCCGCTCCAGAAGAAAGAAGATTGAAGATGCGGCTTGATAGAAGACTTCATCCCGATGATGGACTTCCGACTTCAGCCCGATGATGGAGTTCTTCAGCCGCAGCTTGGATCCAGACTTCAGCCCGAGGATGGACGTCACTCTTCAGCCCCCCGCTTGGGCTTGGATCAAGACTTCCGAGGACGGATCGGTGAACCTGGTATGGTGAAGATAAGGTAGGAAGATCTTCAGGGGCTTAGCGTTAGGTTTATTTAAGGGGGGTTTGGGTTAGATTAGGGGTATGTGGGTGGTGGGTTGTAATGTTGGGGGGGGTATTGTATGTGTTTTTTTTACAGGCAAAAGAGCTGAATTCTTTGGGGCATGCCCCGCAACGGGCCCTTTTAAGGGCTGGTAACTTAAAAGAGCTTTTCTATTTTAATTTTAGAATAGGGTAGGACATTTTTTTATTTTGGGGGTCTTTGTTATTTTATTAGGGGGCTTAGAGTAGGTGTAATTAGTTTAAAATTGTTGTAATATTTTTCTAATGTTTGTAAATATTTTTTTATTTTTTGTAACTTAGTTCTTTTGTATTTTTTTGTACTTTAGTTAGTTTATTTAATTGTATTTAATTGTAGGTATTTTATTTAATTAATTTATTGATAGTGTAGTGTTAGGTTTAATTGTAGATAATTGTAGGTATTTTATTTAATTAATTTATTGATAGTGTAGTGTTAGGTTTAATTGTAACTTAGGTTAGGATTTATTTTACAGGTAATTTTGTAATTATTTTAACTATTTTAGCTATTAAATAGTTCTTAACTATTTAATAGCTATTGTACCTGGTTAAAATAAATACAAAGTTACCTGTAAAATAAATATAAATCCTACAATAGCTATAATATAATTATAATTTATATTGTAGCTATATTAGGGTTTATTTTACAGGTAAGTATTTAGCTTTAAATAGGAATAATTTATTTAATAAGAGTTAATTTATTTTGTTAGATTTAAAATATATTTAACATAGGGGGGTGTTAGTGTTAGGGTTAGACTTAGCTTTAGGGGTTAATCCATTTATTACAGTAGCGTCGAGATTCGGTCGGCAGATTAGGGGTTAATACTTGAAGTTAGGTGTCGGCTATGTTAGGGAGGGCAGATTAGGGGTTAATACTATTTATTATAGGGTTATTGAGGCGGGAGTGAGGCGGATTAGGGGTTAATAACTTTATTATAGTAGCGGCGTGGTCCGCTCGGCAGATTAGGGGTTAATAAGTGTAGGCAGATGGAGGCGACATTGAGGGGGGCAGATTAGGGGTTAATAAATATAATATAGGGGTCAGCTGTGCTAGGGGCAGCAGATTAGGGGTACATAAGGATAACGTAGTTGGCGGCGCTTTGCGGTCGGCAGATTAGGGGTTAATTATTGTAGGTAGCTGGCGGCGACGTTGTGGGGGGCAGGTTAGGGGTTAATAAATATAATATAGGGGTCGGCGGTGTTAGGGGCAGCAGATTAGGGGTACATAAGAATAACGTAGGTGGCGGTCGGCAGATTTGGGGTTAAAAAAATTTAATCGAGTGGCGGCGATGTGGGGGGACCTCGGTTTAGGGGTACATAGGTAGTTTATGGGTGTTAGTGTACTTTAGAGCACAGTAGTTAAGAGCTTTATAAACCGGCATTAGCCCAGAAAGCTCTTAACTACTGACTTTTTTCTGCGGCAGAAGTTTTGTCGTCAGATTTCTAACGCTCACTTCAGCCACGACTCTAAATACCGGCGTTAGAAAGATCCCATTGAAAAGATAGGATACGCAAATGACGTAAGGGGATCTGCGGTATGGAAAAGTCGCGGCTGGAAAGTGAGCGTTAGACCCTTTAATGACTGACTCTAAATACCGGCGGTAGCCCAAAACCAGCGTTAGGAGCCTCTAACGCTGGTTTTCACGGCTACCGCCCAACTCTAAATCTAGGCCTTAGTTTGCATCTAAGTATCAAACTTCTACCTGTTTACTCTGGAGCCTGAACATTGCTATATATTTCTCTCATTGAATCCTGCAGCTACTCCTGTTACCTAATTATAACTCACAGTGAAGCCAGAATATATTGTAAACAAATATTGCACCCTCCATTAATTCTTCAATAACTTCTAGCAACTATGAATCACAGAATATCATCTATCCACGTCCAGGATACTCTTCCCCGGGTCAGGGGTCAGTGTCTTCAAATCCCTACCACTGCCCCGAGGGTCTGTTTCCTGAGCGCATGTACACCGGATCATGACACACAGTTAGAAGGGGTGGCATAGGGTGCGAAGAGGGATTTTTTCAATTGAATTGCTTTCAATATGTAATTTTTTTTATTTTTTTTCTCTACTCCTTTCCCTCGCCGGTGCCTATCTCTTTTTTCGGGCGCTAGATGGTTAAATTAATGTTAGCATCCTGGAACATAGGAGGGATCTCGACACCCAAGAAAAGGAAGTTAATGATTAGACATTTGGGGGCTAAAAATTTAGACATAGCTTTTATTCAAGAGACACACCTAAAACCAGTAGAGGCTGTTAAGCTTAAATGCAAGTGGGTTGGAGAGGTGGTCTTCACCCCCTATGATAGGACAAAAAGAGGATTGGCCATAATGTTCCATAAACATCTGGAATATCACATAGTCTCATCGGACAACGACTTAGAGGGGAGATACCAAATTATGGGCCAAATACAACCGACCCAGAGTTTTGGCAGAATATCAGTTTGAAACTATTTCCCCATATAGGGAAAGACATAGTGATGGTTGGGGACTTTAATATGGCCTTTTCGCATATCTTAGATAGATCCAAAGAAAGAAATACTCCTAGGAAAATGCGAGAAACTAGAATATTGCGGAGGCTATGTCAGAAACTCGCACTACAGGACATATGGCGGGCACAAAATCCAGACAGTAGAGAGTATACCTGTGTTTCTGGGGTGCACAAGTCCTTTTCCAGAATAGACTTTTTTTTTGGTGGCTAAACATATGATGAGGATGGGAATTAAGTCAAATATACAGGAAATTGTGATATCCGATCATGCTATTATTATACTGGAAATAGGACTTAAGGATCCCCTCTCGGCACCTAATTTGAGATTGGTTTTCCCACAATACCTTGTTAATAATATGCACTTTAAATCATGGCTACAGAACAGATGGAGACAGTTCCATGAGGAGAATGCTGAGCATAGGCACAAACCAGAGATATTCTGGGAAACTGCCAAAGCAGTATTTAGAGGGGAGATCAAAGCATATCTGGCTAGGACTAAAGCTATTAGGCTCAAAAGGGAAGAACAACTCTCTAATACTCTTAGAAATAACTTTAGGAACTACATTAATGATCCCTCTACGATCACATGGAATAAGTAAGTAATAAGGAAAGTAAGACAGCACGGGATATAGAACTGAAACAACACTCAATACTTGAAGATCAAAAGCAGAAGGTTTTTTTTTACAGGGGTACAAGAGAATTCAGCTAAGTATCTAGCCAAAATCTCCAGAATCAGACAAGCAAAAAATTATATAACAGCTTTGAAGTACAAAAGCAAAAGAGTTACCGAGGTCTCAGAAATTTGTGAGGCTTTTTTTCGAATTCTTGCAGGAGCTGTATGCATCTAAACAGATTGATGTGCAGAGTAAGGAGCAGTTCTGGCAGAAGATCAATGTACCTCAAATAGATCAAATGGACTTGCAGAAGATAAGTGAACCCATTACGACAACAGAAATAGTCAACACGATAAAAAAAACTCAAAACAGGAAAATCTCCGGGCCCAGATTCATTACCAGTTGAGTTCTACAAACTGCTCATCGACTCGATCCTCTGTGCATTATTCAGTGACTACTATATTAATAATAAGCTGCAGTCTTCACTATTTGCTGAATCTAGCATAGTATTGATTCTTACGAAAGGCAAAGATCCAGAGTCATCTACATCCTATAGACCGATATCTTTACTAAATCAGGATTACAAGATCCTTACTGCCATTATTGCAAATAGGTTAAAATCCTGCCTCGGACATATTATACATGTGGACCAAACAGGATTTATGGTAGGTAGGAATCCAGTTAAGAATTTGCGCAGGGTTCAGCTGGTGCTGGATGCCTTCTGGAATAAACCAGAGGGAAAGGGGTCTCACGCCAGGCTGGACCTCGCCATTTTAACGGTCGACGCTGTAAAAGCATTCGACTCTATTATCTGGGACCACCTTTATACATCGCTTGAGAGGTTCGGCCTGACTGGAGTTCTCCAACAGTTTATTCGCCAGCTATATCGTGCCCCATGTTCATCAATTATTGTGAACGGCGGTACTACGGATAGGATACCATTAAAAAGAGGTATGAGACAAGGTTGTCCACTGTACTTTTTAATGTCGCCCTTGAACCACTAGGGATTCTTTTGAGACAAGAGCTTCAAGGTATCTATTTAGGTAGGCAAAAACTAGTGTTGTCCCTCTTTGCAGACAATCTACTTCTTTATCTGAGCAACACACTAGTTGCGGTCCCTTGAGTGTTATCTCTATTTAATTTATTTAGCTCTTTTTCAGGGTACAAAATAAACTATGATAAGTCGGAACTATTATGGATAAATAAACCTATTAACCCTACTCCGCACCAATTCCAGGAAATGGACCAGATTAAGTATCTAGGGATCTCCTTGGCATGTAACCCTAAATCATGGTATACCCTAAATTTTGTTCCACAGCTGGGGCGATCTCCCATTAACATTGACGGCTCGGATTATGTTAATTAAAGTAGTTCTATTGCCCAAATTGCTTTATTTCCTTCAGAATCTTCCCCTGCTCCTGTATAAAAAAAGATATTATCTATCTTAATAGGATATTTAATAAATTTATTTGGAAGGACAAAAAGCCCCGTATAGCTCTGCTTAAACTAACCCTACCCAGAATATCTGGGGGGATGGCGTGTCCAAATGTTAAATATTACAATTACGCTGCCCTTTGTAAATATGCATTAGATTGGATCGTAGGAAAGGAGCGGGTGACATTTCTCTAAATGAAAGCTAGCATGATAACCCCTTTTACATTACAAGCAATCTTACACTATCCTGCAGCTAAACTTCCCAGTAACATTGTTCAACTATATTCATTCAAATTTATCATAGCTGCATGGCAGAAAATATGTCGAAAGATTAAACTAAATTTTGCTAAATCAGAGTTCCTTCCTTTGGTAGGTAACCCGGATTTCCCTCCGGGAGTGGGCACAACAGTCTACTCATTGTGGGCTGAGAGGGAATTGAAATTTGTAGCACAATTATGCAAGGACCAGTCATTGATAGTGAAGAAGTTTGCTGATGTGGCTAAAGAATTTGGTCTGCCAAAAACACATTTTTACGCTTATCTTCAGGTCAGACATTGGATAGGGGAACTAAGGCAAAAAACAGGGCCAGAACTAAATATTAGAGAATTGGGGATATTGATTAAGCAATCTCGGGAGGAATTACCTTGCTGAAAGTAATATGATGGAAATTAAAGTAAAATGGTCTAGGATAAGACTGGAGGTAGATAGTGATGTAAAAAGGCAAAGTATGATATTAGCCTCTAAGGCAGCAACATCAAGTAGCTATAAAGAATCGTACCTTAAAATTATAAATATGGCCTACCTCACCCCAGATAGAATGGTGAAATGGGCACAAGAACAAGGAAACTGCTCTAGATGTGGCTATGCTAGAGCAGATATCGTTCATTGTTTTTGGTCATGCATGAAAATCTATCAATTCTGGCAAAAAATTACTTTTTGGAGCAGTAGGATTTTGGGAATAAAATTCAAACTAGAAATGCATCAGATATTCTTTTTATTCAAATATTCCTTGGAACTGCCTAACATTAGATTTATTAACTTGCTCATATTAATTGGCAGGAATTTAATACTAAAGACCTGGAAGGGCGAGAAAGGCCCGAAACTGACAGAATTTCTTAACACTGTTCAATACCAGAGCATTGCGGAACAGATCAATTTAAGAAACCCCAGCCCCAAACAAATTGCCAGGTTTTTCAATAAATGGAAGCATTATATTAATTCTCTACCAAGACGAGCCCAATACCAACTTACTAGGCCCTTTAAATCATCTAGCTGTGTTCAGCAGCAGATAGAAATAGGGTTATTCCCGAGAACCTGGTTTACAGCAGAATAGCTATAGTTCATAACTGGAATTTTTTTTTTTTCAGTCACAGCCCCCCTCCCTCCCGCTTGATGAACTAATACCCAGCCCCAATAAGAAGCTAGGGACACAGTAACTTTATAGACCTAGATAGGATAGAGCCCTTTTGGCTCTAATCAAATAATTTGAATACTGGCCGATAGGCCATAAGTAAAGAGCATCTGTAAATAAGGTGCCAACTGATTCAATGGATGAATATAAAAAGCTGGTCAAACAATTGAAAGACGAGCTTGTCTTTGTTTTCTCTCTTCTTTTCTTCTCCCCCCTGCTTGTTATTTTTCTTACTACATATTGGTGTTTATTGTTGATTATGGACATAATGTAATGAAGGTTATTTTAAATAGCTATGGTTAGACAGACAATAAGGTCTGCCATTGGCTGTACAGAATGTTTTTGTTATTATATGTAAGCTGTCTATAACCAAATTAAAAAAAAAAAATCTAAATAAAACTTACTATTATTACCTAAATAATTTCTATTTAAAACTAAATACTTACCTATAAAATAAACCATAAGCTAGCTACAATATAATTGATAGTTATATTGTATCTATCTTAGGTTTTATTTTTATTTCATTCCTAAGTTTCTATTTATTTTAACTAGGTAGACTAGTTTGTAAATAGTTATTAACTATTTACTAACTACCTAGTTAAAATAAATACAAAGTTACCTGTAAAATAAAACCTAACCTGAGTTACACTAACACCTAACCTTACACTACAATTAAATACATTACATTACTTAAATACATTTAACTAAATTACAAAAAAAAACACTAAATTACACAAAATAGAAAATAAATTATTAATATTTAAACTAATTACACCTAATAGCCCTATCAAAATAAAAAAGCCCCCCAAAATAAAAAAAAACCCTAGCCTAAACTGCCAATGGCCCTTAAAAGGGCCTTTTGCGGGCATTGCCCCAAAGAAATCAGCTCTTTTACCTGTAAAAAAAAAATACAAACAACTCCCCAACAGTAAAACCCATCACCCACACAACCAAACCCCAAAAATAAAATCCTATCTAAAAAACCTAAGTTCCCCATTGCCCTGAAAAGGGCATTTGTATGGGCATTGCCCTTAAAAGGGCATTTAGCTCTTTTTCAACCCAAACCCTAAACTAAAAATAAAACCCACCCAATAAACCCTTAAAAAACCTAACACTAACCCCCGAAGATCCACTTACAGTTTTTAAAGACCGGACATCCATTCTCAACGAAGCGGCAGAAGTCCTCAGTGAAGCCGACAGAAATCTTCATCCAAGCGGGCCGAAGTCTTTATCCAAGCCGGCAGAAGTCTTCATCCAAGCTGGCATCTTCTATCTTCATCCATCCGGCGTGGAGCGGCTCCATCTTCAAGACATCCGGCACAGAGCATCCTCTTCTGACGATGGCTAACGAAGAATGATGGTTCCTTTAAGGGACATCATCCAAGATGGTGTCCCTTGAATTCCGATTGGCTGATAGAATTCTATCAGCCAATCGGAATTAAAGGTGAAAAAATCCTATTGGCTGAAGCAATCAGCCAATAGGATTGAGCTTTAACCCTATTGGCTGATCTAATCAGCCAATAGGATTGAGCTTGCATTCTATTGGCTGATTGGAAAAGGATGTCTTGAAGATGGAGCCGCTCTGCGCCGGACGGATGAAGATAGAAGATGCCGTCTGGATGAAGACTTCTGCCGACTTGGATGAAGACTTCGGCCCACTTGGATGAAGACTTCTGCCGGCTTCGCTGAGGACTTCTACCGCTTCGTTGAGGATGGATGTACAGTCTTCAAAAACAGTAAGTGGATCTTTGGGGGTTAGTGTTAGGTTTCTTAAGGGTTTATTGGGTGGGTTTTATTTTTACTTAGGGTTTGAGCTGAAAAGAGCTAAACACCCTTTTAAGGGCAATGCCCATCCAAATGCCCTTTTCAGGGCAATGGGGAGCTTAGGTTTTTTAGATAGGATTTTATTTGGGGGGTTGGTTGTGTGGGTGGTGGGTTTTACTGTTGGGGGGTTGTTTGTATTTTTTTTTTACAGGTAAAAGAGCTGATTTCTTTGGGGCAATGCCCCGCAAAAGGCCCTTTTAAGGGCTATTGGCAGTTTAGTTTAGGCTAGGGGTTTTTTTTAATTTTTGGGGGGCTTTTTTTATTTTGATAGGGCTGTTAGATAATTTCTTTTTTATTTTGTGTAATTTAGTGTTTGTTTTTGTAATTTAGTTAATTGTATTTAATTAATGTAATTTATTTAATTGTAGTGTAAGTTTAGGTGTTAGTGTAACTCAGGTTAGGTTTTATTTTACAGGTAAATTTGTATTTATTTTAACTAGGTAGTTAGTAAATAGTTAATAACTATTTACTAACAAGTCTACCTATTTAAAATAAATACAAACTTACCTGTGAAATAAAAATAAAACCTAAGATAGCTACAATGTAACTATTAGTTATATTGCAGCTAGCTTAGGGTTTATTTTATAGGTACGTATTTAGTTTTATATAGGAATTATTTAGGTATTAATTGTAATTTTTATTTAGATTTATTTTAATTATGTTAAAGTTAGTGGGTCTTAGGGCTAGGGTTAGACTTAGGGTTAGGTTTAGGGGTCTATAACTTTAGTATAGTGGCGGCGATTTTGGGGGCAGCAGATTAGGGGTTAATAACAGTAATGTAGGTTTTGGCGATGTTAGGGACAGCAGATTAGGGGTTAATAATATTTAACTAGTGTTTGCGATGCGGGAGTACGGCGGTTTAGGGGTTAATATATTTATTATAGTGGCGACGATGTCCGGAGCAGCAGATTAGTTGTTAATAATTTTATTTTAGTGTTTGCGATGCGGGAAGGCCTCAGTTTAGGGGTTAATAGGTAGTTTATGGGTATTAGTGTACTTTGTAACACTTTAGTTATGAGTTTTCTGTTACAGCTTTGTAGTGTAAAACCCATAACTACTGACTTTCAGTTTACGGTATGGATTTTGACGGTATAGGCTGTACCGCTCAGTTTTTGGCTGGACAGGCAAACTCGTAATACCGGCGCTATGGAAGTCCCATTGAAAAGGACTTTTTGAAACCTGCGGTAGGTACGTTGCATTACGGCCAAAAAAGTGTGCGATACAGATATACCTGCAAGACTCGTAATACCAGCGTTAGAGAAAAAGAGCCATAACGCTGCTTTTTCACCCATAATACAAAACTCGTAATCTAGCCGAAAGGTAGCAAGAGAACGAAGAAACATTGATAATAGGAGTAAATTAGAAAGTTGCTTAAAATTGCATGCTCTATCTGAATCACAAAAGAAAAAAATTGGGTTCAGTGTCCTTTTAACTCACTAGTAACATCTAAGGAGCTTATTCTTTTTAGAGTTTTTATTGTTTCTAGAGAGACTGGTGTTCATCTTGAAGGATATAGGAAGAACCTGCAGCATTCTACACAGCACTCATTTATATTTGTCTATAACTGAGCATAGTAAACAAGAATAAACATACTCACTCCTCTTTTCATGGTCTATGCCCCTAACCTGCAAATTCTCTTCACTAAATGGCAGTTAGGACTAGATTACAAGTGAATCGCTAAATATCGGTTGCATGCAAGCGATATTAGCGCTCCACTTTGTAAATACCAGCGCACAATAATGTGTGCTGGTATTTCAAGTTAATCGCAATGCGTACGCGAGCTCGTGTTTGCATTGCTAGGAAGCATTGCGCTCATGAGTGCGCACTTTCATGGGCTCCTTTGGGACTGCATCAGAATCTCCTGCAGCGAAGGGGGTAAGTAGGGTAAATATATATGTATAAGAATATATAAAGAACAAACTAAAAGTATAGCTAACTGCACATAAACATTTGTAACAATAATGATTGTACTCCTGACAATGTCAGTCCCACATTAAAAACGGATCTGTCCCAGACCTCTGCTTAAACACAGCATACAACAGTCAGTCAAAAATTTGACTTAGAGTGTATATATATATACATTCAAATTAAATATCTTCCGGGAGGGACCTCAAAACAGCAGCCTGTGCTTACAGCTAAATAGCCATGTCAACTCACTGGTTACCGACTTCCATCTGTGCTGCAGATCCACCTGTAGCCGATATCGGCTATCCGGCATCTCTAACCCTTTAGACAGCAGTTTGTGGCTCTCGCTCGGCATTGCACTTCCTGGATAGGACGTTAATTTAGGCCTTGCGGTATGCCAAAACATGTTAGCTTTGTTCACACTTGTCTCATTGTCGGATATATTCATTTTGGAATTCAATAAAGATTACAGTTTTGAAAGAAAACTTCACCACTTGAGGACTTATTCTTTTGAAGATATATGAATATATACATATATATTTATGTGTTAATATGTGTAGATACTGTAGATACAGAGATGAGCAGGAAAAGGAAGGACAAACTGTTATCAGTGGCCATTCATTTTATAGAGGGACATGCCAGAAATACTAAGTCACTGAAGTGGACAATCATAGAGAAAGTAAAACTGAACTCTAGAGGGGGTGACCTAGACAAACTGCTCAGTAAGAGGGAAGTGTATTGGATGTTCCGCCTAGAAACAAGAATGCCTCACGGGTTCAATTCCAGATTTGATATCATCAATTTCTTGGAATGAATACGTCTACCTGTTCTAAATTCCAATTTCTAAATTCCATATTCTGAATAATAAATTTCCACCCTCACCTAACATTTCAAAAGCATAGGAAGAAAGAGGATGTCTATTCACTAAGCTAAATATGAGCTAAACATAGGGGTTCAGGTACAAAACAAAATAAAAAAATGATCAAGTACAAACTTTTTTACATATGTGGCGTAGGTGGTACAATAATAATATTGGTGACCATTCAGAGCTAAAAAGCTAAAGAGCTGGTCATATACTAGTTCCGATAAACTGGAGCTACATTGTTCACCATATTTGTAAACAACTAATTCATTTACACCGCACCAGGGCATATGCATTCCCAACCCTAGCCAAACTTTAAATAAAGTACACAGTTGAGAGCACATACTAAAGGGTTAAGTGAGTGCAATAATTTAGTGCTCCACTCGTAATCTAGCCCTTATTATGGATGCTCCTTCACTGCAGTACTTAAATGGACATGAAACCCATTGGGATTGTAACATCAATCACAATCTAATAGTTGCCACTTTTAGATTTGAGGTGATCCCAATTATGAGTTTTTGGGTGTTTCTCAGAGCTGAAAACACATTAGGCCACATCACAAATGGCGTGTTAAAAAATTAGCGTAGCCACATTAGCGTGCGTATTACAAGTTGGAAGTAAAAGGTCAGCAAAAGAGCAAAAGGATTTCGCAATTGTCCGCTCTAACTCCTTCCCATAGACTTCTATGGGGCATGCTGAAAAAAAGCAAATTAGTTATTGCTCACACGTTAACCTAACACTTTGCTGAATCAACTGCGCTAAACCCCAAAGTTCATTAGGAATACTTTACATTCCTATGTTCTTCATGTAGAAGAAAATGTTCTTTTTATTTTTAAACAGATATTTTCATCTCTGTTTAAAAATAAAAAGAACATTTTCTACCACCCCTGTCTCCTGTCCCCCTCTATCCCTCTTGCCTCCCTTTACCTGTATCCCTTCTACCTCTCTATTCCTCCAGCCTCCCCTGTTACCACTATCCCTTCTGCCTCTATATTCTCTTGCTACCCCTGTTACCCCTATCCCTTCTGCCTCTATATTCTCCTGCTACCCCTTTTACCCCTATCCCTTCTGCCTCTATATCCCTCTTGCCTCCCTGGCTGCCACCCCTATCCATCCTGCCTCCCCTGTTACCCCTATCCCTTATACCCCTCTATCCCTCCTGAATACCCTTTTACCCCATCCCTTCTGCCCTTATATCCCCTGTAACCCCTGTCCTTTCTGCCTCTCTATCCCTCCTGCCTAACCTGTTACCCTTATCCATTCTGCCTCTCTCTCCCTCCTGTCTTCCTTGTTACCCCATACCTTCTGCTTCTCAATCTCTCAGTTATTTGGGGCATCAGATCTCAAAATAATGACAAAGTCAGCTGTACTCACAGCCACAGGGGTGCCGACTGAAGGGATGGAACCAAACCGCAGATAATGAAAACACAAAGGTAAAGTCACACTCCAAAAGCTCCTTAAAAATAATGCTTTATTGGAATATATTTAAAACCAGACACGGTAGGAGCAATGCAGTAAAAAAAGATGTGTTTCACACTATAAGTGAGTGTTTAATCATAGATGATTAAGCGTTCACTTAGAGCGGAAAACAAATAAGATGTTTCTTACTAAATTGCTCATACCATGTCTGGTTTTAACTATATTCCAATAAAGCATTATTTTTTAAGGAGCTTTTGGAGTTCGACTCCTGTCCCTTCTGCCTCTCTATACCTTCTGCCTCACCTGTTACCCCTATCCCTTCTGCCTCTCTATCCCTCCTGCATCCCCAGTTACACCTATCACTTCTGCCTCTCTATCTCTCCTGCATCCCCAGTTACACCTATCCCTTCTGCCTCTCTATCTCTCCTGCATCCCCAGTTACACCTATCCCTTCTGCCTCTCTATCTCTCCTGCATCCCCAGTTGCACCTATCACTTCTGCCTCTCTATCTCTCCTGCATCCCCAGTTACACCTATCCCTTCTCCCTGTCTATCCCTCCTGCCTCCCCTGTTACACATATCCCTTCTGCCTCTCTATCCTTCTTGCCTCCCCTGCCTCCCCTTTTACCCTCTATCCCTTCTGCCTCTCTCTCCCATCTGTCTCCCTTGTTACCCCTATCCCTTTTCTTTCTTTCAATGCTTCCTCCCCTGTTACCCCTATCCCTTCTGACTCTCTATCATGCCTGTCTCTCCTGTTACCCCAATCCCTTCTGCCTCTCTCTCCCACCTGCCTCCCCTGTTACCCCTATCCCTTCTGCCTATCTATCACTCCTGACTCTTTTGTTAACCCTATATGTTCTGCCTTCCTATCCCTCCTGCCTCCCCTTTTACCCTATCATTTCTACCTCTTTATACCTCCTGCCTTACCTGTTACCCCTATACCTTCTGCCTCTCTATCTCTCCTGTCTCCCCTATCACTTCTGTTGCTTTCTTCCACCTGCCTCCCTTGTTACCCCTATCCCTCCTGCCTACCCTGATACCACTATCCCTTCTGCCTCTCTATCACTCCTGCCTCCCCTGTTACCCCTTTCCCTTTTACCCATATATCCCTTCTGCCCTCCCCCGTTACTCATATACCTTCTGCCTATCTAGCCTTCCTGACTCCTCTGTTACCCCTATCCCTCCTGCCTCCCTGTAACCCCCTATACTTTCTGCCTATCTAACCCTCTGGCTTCCCCTGTTAGCCCAATCCCTTCTGCCTCTCTCTCCCACCTTCCTCCCCTGTTACCCCTATCCCTTCTGTCTCTCTATCACTCATGCCTCCCTTGCTACTCCTGTCTCTCCTGGCTTTCTATCTCTCCTTCCTAACCTGTTACTCCTATCTCTTTTGCCTCTCTCCCACCTGTCTTCCCGTTACTACTATTTCTTCTGCCTTTCTACTCTTCCTGCTTCCCCTGTTACCTCATGCCTTCTGCCTCTCTATCCCTCCTACATCCCCTGTTACCTAATCCCTTCTACCTCCCCCTTACCCCTATCCCTTATGCCTATCTATCCCTCCTGTCTCCCCTTTTAACCCATCCCTTTAATCCCTCTATCCGTCCTGCCTCCGCTGTTAACCTATCCCTTCTATCCCTCCTGTCTACCCTGGTACCCCATCCCTTCTTCCTTTTTATCCCTAGGCCTTCCTTCTCTCTATCCATCCTGTTACCCCTATCACTATTGCCTCTTTATCCCTCCTGTCTCCCCTGATATCCCATCCCTTCTTCATGTGTATCCCTCTTGTCTCCCTTGTATGTATGTATTGGGTTCTTGTAAAGCTCAGCTAATCACCCATAAGGGTCTCAAGACGCTGCTCATTTTATCAACCTCAGATGGATGAAAGGCTGAGTGGACCTCGCTGGGGATCGAACCTGCAACCTTTGGGTTGCTACAGAGATCAGCCACAGTGCCTTAGCATGCTGAGCTATCTGTCCCCTGCTACCCCTATAGTTTCTGTCTTTCCCTCCTGCCTCCACATTTACCTCTATCCCTTCTGCCTGCTTAGCCCTCCTGTGTTTCCTGCTAACTTTATCCCTTCTACTTGTCTATCGTTCCTGACTCCCCTGTTACCCTTATCCCTCCTGCCGACCCTTTTACCCCTATTCTTTCTGCCTCTCCATTATTAAAAATGAATAAACATACTTTAAAATATTTTAAATAATCATAAGAATATATTTTACTGTATGTGTATTGATTTTTAATAATTTATATATTTTTTTATTAATATATTATATGTAATATTTCAATAACGCAACCTAGGAATCCTAAATTCTCATATGCACTAACCCAACCCAGATCTAAATTGAGAAACGCATATTTTTTATTCCTATGTTCTTCACATTGAAAATAATGTACTTTGTATTATTATAGATATATATATACATACACATATATACATACATATACATCTTTTGACATGTATATGTATGTATACATATATATGTATGTACCTGAGACCTAATTTCTTTGTGGAAACAAAAAAGCGATGAAACAGATCCGCTCTCATAAAAGGTAATTTATTAGCAATATCCACTTGGTTAAAAAGCATTAGTGGTAGGTACAATCACCCAAAGTACAGGAATGCAAGATGAATGGTCTTACGTGTTTCAGCATTCACTGCTATAATCATAGACTAATTTCTTTGAGCCCTTTTTATTACAATATTTTTTTTTTTATAATATTTATCAGACAGTGTTTTTATGAGTGTAACTGTACTTTTAAATGCATTGTTGATGATTTTTGTGACACTTTTTATTCGAACAGTTAACCAGAGCTCTGAGGTTGCGATAACCTGATGTACATTAAATTTAATTGCGCTTGAGTGAACGAGTTTACTTTCAACTTGTAATACGTGAACTACTTCCTATGGGCGCACACACCCGCAATAAACCCCTTATCGCTTGCGCGTACCAGTTAGCATTCCACGCTTTATCTTGCTCAAAATGTTCCCTTCCATCCCCAGTACCCCTATGTATCTCACCTAAATATTTTTCCTTGCCCTGTTCCATACCCACATTTTCCATACCCTGCCCTGCTCCAATTCTGTCTCTATCCTCAGCATAACATTCCAGAAGGCGTGCCAGGTCCCATTCATGGGGAGTGTATTGATTATATGAATATATCAATACATGAATAATGTTGCAAACTTTTTCAAATAATAAATATGCAGTAAATTGTGTTCTATTTTCATGTATTTCTCCTAATATGTTTTCACTGATGTTACAGTGACTAACCCGATAGAAATAATCATCCAGAGATTGAAATTTCTGTTGGGTACTCATATGAGACTTGACATTCTCCTACAGAGGTTTGCTGAGTTCCAGGACCAACACAATTAGCCACTACAGCAAATGAACAGGCAGTTAGCTGTGTTGGTTCCTGGATGTCAGCAAAGGGCTGATAATAGGGATCAATATCATGTGTGTAATAACATTAAAATGTTCTTAACCCTTTAAGGACACAGCTTTTAGTTTGCTCAATTGTTTTATGACGGAAAAATTCCGTCATATGTCCTTAAGAGGTTAATTCTGTGCGTTAAAAGGATAATAAACTGTATGAGATTGTAATATAAAATGTTTAATTATGTGTAATTAAAAAACTTTGCAATATACTTTCATTATGTATTGTGTACCCTTTACATGTACATATCTAGGGCTCCATTACCTATGCGGCAGCGCCGCTGGTTTTTACGCAATTTTGGTATTATATACATGGCGCCGCATTTAAATGCGGCACGTATTTTTCACCCGTCTCCCGCAATATTTACTCCCATAAGCTAACATAGAACCGCGTCGCAAATCGGTATCACATATTCAGCGCAAGGGCTTACGTGGCGAAAATTGAGAAATTTTACTCCATTTTCACCTCGCCACACAAAGGCAGCCACAGCAAGCCTTGCGCTGAGTATGTAAACACTGTAACTCCCGTAAATGCCTGAAAATATCAACTAACACCTAACGCATGAGCAATATCTACCTACCTGTCAACCGCAATCACCCACCGCAATAAATAATAAAGTATATTAACCCCTATATCTGCCATCAAACCCACATTGCAATAAATAATAAAAGTATTAACCCCGAAACTGACAACCCCCCACAACGCAATTAGCTTAATTAAACTATTAACCCCTAAATCCGCCATCAAACCCACATTGCAACTAATAATTAAAGTATTAACCCCTAAATCCACCAACCACAACATCGGAAACTACCTAATAAATGTATTAAGCCCTAATCCGCCAAACCCACACAACGCAATATTGCTAACAAATCTATTAAACCCTAAACCGCCAAACCCCACAACGCAAATAACTAATCACTAAGCCCCCAAACCTAACACCCCCTAAATTAACCCCTTTACATAAATTGAAATAAAACTAAATTACAATTAAAATAAAAAACCTAACATTACTTTAAAAATAAAAAGCTAAGTTTAAATTAAGCTAAAATTACAGAAAATAAAAAAGCTAAAATTACAGAAAATAAAAAACAAAATTATCAAAAATAAAAAATTATACCTAATCCCTATGAAAATAAAAAAGCCCCCCAAAATAAAAACACCCCCTAATCTAATGCTATTTTGGGGGGTTTGGTGGGTGGTGGGTTTTACTGTTGGGGGGCTTGGAATTTTTTTTCACTGCAAAAGAGCTGTTTAACTTAGGGCAATGCCCTACAAAAAGCCATTTTAAGGGTTTTTTTATTTTGGGGGGGCTTTTTTATTTTCATTAGATATCATTTTTTTATTTTTGATCATTTTATTTTTTATTACCTGTAATTATAGATTTTTTATTTTCTGTATTTTAGCTTTTTTATTTTCTGTAATTTTAGCTTAATTTAAACTTAGGTTTTTTATTTTTAAAGTAATGTTAGCTTTTTATTTTAATTGTAATTTAGTTTAATTTTAATTTATGTAATGGGGTTAATTTAAGGGGTGTTAGGTTAGGGGGCTTAGTGATTAGTCATTTGCGTTGTGGGCTTTGGTAGTTTAGGGGTTAATAAATTTATTAGCATTATTGCGTTGTGTGGGTTTTTACTTTACTGTCCTTTTAAGACATTTCTGTTCTCCAGATATCCTACACTTTAAATCCCATTGTAATCAGTGATATACAAGCTTGAAAGAAGTTACTCCAGCCTTGACAAATGTATTAAAAGCAGACCATCATGCTATATCACTGATCATAGTAGTATAAAACAAGTTATTGAACAGCAACCTGTCAGCAGTCAGGCACGGAGTGCAGGGTCAGCCAACCAATCATGAAACACAAGCTTGAAAGAAGTTACTCCAACTTTGATAAATGTATTAAAAGCAGACCTTTATTGTTCCATGGTCCAAATTACAACAATAACGTTACAGACCTATATCCGGTGAAGCAAATAAGAATCCCCGCTGTGATCTTGCTGAGGAGAAGGCACCCCTCTTAAAACAGGGGATCCCACCAGCGGTGGTACTGAGGCATTCAGTCCCAAACTCTCAGGTGCAGGCTGAAGATGTTTTCGGTTTCGACGTGTGACTGTCCCTCCATCAGTAAGGACAACATAAGACCTTGGTTCTGAAGAGAGTCCAATTACTGTAGCAGGCATCTTCCATTTCTTCTCATCATCCAGTTTACCGCTGACACTTTGCCCCACATTCAGCTCCTGCAAGGGCCTCACAGAGTGTCTCCTGTCGTAGAAGACTCGATAGCCCCTTTTAGCCTCTTCATCCCTCCTAAGGACCTCATCCCGAGGAACAGAGCTATTTTGGCTGGAATACACCCACAGAGGGTAAAGTGGTGTGAATCTGGTGTCCTAGCATCAGCAGTGCTGGGCTAAAACCTGTGGCTTGAATGGGAATTGCCCTATAGGACAAGAGGGCTAGGTACGGCTCAGATTGCTTCAAAATGAACTTTGTTGTTTGAACTACCCTTTCAGCCATTCCATTGTCCTGCGGGTAATGTGGACTCGACGTAGAATGGACAAAATCATATTCACTGCTGAAGGAACTGAACTCCGTGGAAGCAAACTGCATTCCGTTATCACTCACTAACTCCATTGGTATGCCCCACTGGGCGAACAAGCTCTTGAGACAAGTGATAACGGCTTGACTTGTGATCTCATTCAAGGGTGCAAACTCCAAATACCTGGAATAGTAGTCAATCACGTCTAGGTACTTTTTCCCGTGTTCGCACCAATCAGCAGCTTTTTTCTGCCACGGGCCTGCAGGCAGCGGAGTAGAAATCAAGGGCTCCCTTCTCTGAGTAGGCTGGCATTCCCGGCAAAAGGCACATTTTGACACATGGCTTGCAATGTCGGAACTGATCCCAGGCCACCATATTGCCGTAGCTGCCCTTTCTCTGTACTTTGTAATGACCAAGTGGCCATCATGAATCCTGTTTAACATCTCCTGCCGCATGCTAACAGGAATAACAATGCGGTCCTGGAACAGCACCAACCCATCCAGTTCTGTGAGCTTGCGACCTTTATGACTGGTAAGAACTTAAAGACATCCAGGCTGCCCGGCTCTCGGGCCAACCTTCTTTTATGTACTTAATAACTTCTTGAAGGTCAGTATCTAAATATGTCTCCTTTCTTATTTGCTCTAGCTTCCCTGATTAAATGGATTTGGAGGACAGAACTGAATCTACATACACTTTCACAACTGAATCCGTTGAAGATTCTTCAGCAGCAGCCAGCGGAAGCCTGGAAAGCGTATCTACCATTACCAGTTGTTTCCCCGGCATATGCACTGCCTGAACGTTGAACCTGAGCAGCCTCATCAGAAGTCTCTGGCATCTTAGGGGTGTTTTGTCAATATCATAGGAGTTGAGTAGAGGGACTAGCGGTTTATGGTCAGTCTCCAGACTCCAGACTAAATTTCTCTAAACCCACTAGTTTAAGCGCTCACAGGCCCAAACTGCAGCCAGGCACTGTTTCTCAATTTGGGCGTACTTTGACTCAGCAGCCGTCAGTGTACGGGAACAGTAGGCAATGGGCTGTAGTTTGTTCTCATTCAACTGCAGGAGGGCGGCCCCTAACCCATAACTGCTCGCATCAGCACTAACCACAGTCTTTTTGGAAAGGTCATAGAACCCCAACACTGGGGCAGACCCCAGCAGGGACTTGACCTGCACAAAGGATTCTTCCTGTGAAGGTCCCCAGACCCAGGCAACATCTTTCTTTAGCAAATGTGTGATAGGGTGTAGTATTGTGGATAAATCTGGAAGGAACCTGCCCACATAATTTACAAGGCCCAATATTTGTCTCAGCTCATGTCCGGCAACAGAAAAGTAATCCAGCAGTATAACAGTTCAGGGGTAAACCAATAGAATGGTCAGGAACAGGCAGAGGTCAACAACAAAAGGTAATCCAGCAGTTCAGGGATAAAATAGTAGAATGGTCAGGAACAGGCAGAGGTTAGTAACAAAACGGTAATCCAACAGTTTAGCAATTCAGGGGTAAACCAGTAGAATGGTCAGGAACAGGCAGAGGTCAGAAACAAAAGGTAATCCAGCAGTTTAACAGTTCAGGGGTAAACCAGTAGAATGGTCGGACAGGAAGGGTTCAATAACGATATGGCAATCCAGCAATACAAGGTAATACAGCACCCAGGAGCCTACACAGTAACACCTATACTTGGGCATAGATGAGAGCAACTGAGGTACTAACATAGGTGCAGGATTCACGCCAAGAGAGCACAGGAAGATCCGGTCCGGCATCAGGATGACAGGGCGTGCGGTGATTACGTCATCGCCAGCACCTGAAGCAACCGCCTCGTCCATGGCAACGGCCATGGCAATGGATCAGAGAGGCAGCCGGAACCCGTAGAGTGGTGTGACAATATTAAACTCCAATTTTCTTACGGCTAGATTTAGAGTTTTGTCGGTAACGACCCGAAAAGCTAACGCCGGCTTTTTTCTGGCCGCACCATAAAAATAACTCTGGTATTGAGAGTCCACAGAATGGCTGCGTTAGGCTCCAAAAAAGGAGCGTAGAGCATATTTAACGCAGCTTCAACTCTCGATACCAGAGTTGCTTACGCAAGCGGCCAGCCTCAAAAACGTGCTCGTGCATGATTCCCCCATAGGAAACAATGGGGCTGTTTGAGCTGAAAAAAAACCTAACACCTGCAAAAAAGCCCCGTTCAGCTCCTAACGCAGCCCCATTGTTTGCTATGGAGAAACACTTCCTACGTCTGCACCTAACACCCTAACATGTACCCCGAGTCTAAACACCCCTAGCCTTACACTTATTAACCCCTAATCTGCCGTCCCCGCTATCGCTGACCCCTGCATATTATTTTTAACCCCTAATCTGCCGCTCCGTAAACCACCGCTACTCACATTATCCCTATGTACCCCTAATCTGCTGCCCCTAACACCGCCGACCCCTATATTATATTTATTAAACCCTAATCTGCCCCCCACAACATCGCCTCCACCTGCCTACACTTATTAACCCCTAATCTGCCGACTGGACCGCACCACTATCATAATAAAGTTATTAACCCCTAATCCGCCTCACTAACCCTATAATAAATAGTATTAACCCCTAATCTGCCCTCCCTAACATCGCCGACACCTAACTTCAATTATTAACCCCTAATCTGCCGACTGGAGCTCACCGCTATTCTAATAAATGTATTAACCCCTAAAGCTAAGTCTAACCCTAACACTAACACCCCCCTAAATTAAATATAATTTTAATCTAACGAAATTAATTAACTCTTATTAAATAAATTATTCCTATTTAAAGCTAAATACTTACCTGTACAATAAATCCTAATATAGCTACAATATAAATTATAATTATATTATAGCTATTTTAGGATTAATATTTATTTTACAGTTAACTTTGTATTTATTTTAACCAGGTACAATAGCTATTAAATAGTTAAGAACTATTTAATAGCTAAAATAGTTAAAATAATTACAAATTTACCTGTAAAATAAATCCTACCCTCAGTTACAATTAAACCCAACACTACACTATCAATAAATTAATTAAATACAATACCTACAAATAACTACAATGAAATAAACTAACTAAAGTACAAAGCATAAAAAAGAACTAAGTTACAAAAAATAAAAAAATATTTACAAACATAAGAAAAATATTACAACAATTTTAAACTAATTACACCTACTCTAAGCCCCCTAATAAAATAACAAAGCCCCCCAAAATAAAAAAATGCCCTACCCTATTCTAGATTACTAAAGTTCAAAGCTCTTTTACCTTACCAGCCCTGAACAGGGCCCTTTGCGGGGCATGCCCCAAGAAGTTCAGCTCTTTTGCCTGTAAAAAAAAACATACAATACCCCCCCCCCCCCAACATTACAACCCACCACCCACATACCCCTAATCTAACCCAAACCCCCCTTAAATAAACCTAACACTAAGCCCCTGAAGATCTCCCTACCTTGTCTTCACCTCACCGGGTTCAGCGATCGGTCCAGAAGAGGGTCCGAAGTCTTGATCCAAGCGGAGCAAGAAGAGGTCCTCCATCCGGTAGAAGTCTTCATCCAAGCGGGGCAGAAGAGGTCTTCCATCCGATTGAAGTCTTCATCCAAGCGGGATCTTCTATCGTCATCCATCCGGAGCGGAGCGGCAGGATCCTGAAGACCTCCGACGCGGAACATCCATCCTGGCCGACGACTGAACGACGAATGACGTTTCCTTTAAATGACGTCATCCAAGATGGCGTCCCTCGAATTCCGATTGGCTGATAGGATTCTATCAGCCAATTGGAATTAAGGTAGGAATATTCTGATTGGCTGATGGAATCAGCCAATCAGAATCAAGTTCAATCCGATTGGCTGATCCAATCAGCCAATCGGATTGAACTTGATTCTGATTGGCTGATTCCATCAGCCAATCAGAATATTCCTACCTTAATTCCGATTGGCTGATAGAATCCTATCAGCCAATCGGAATTCGAGGGACGCCATCTTGGATGACGTCCCTTAAAGGAACCGTCATTCTTCAGTTGGACGTCGCCAGATGAAGATGGGTCCGCGGTGGAGGTCTTCAGGATGCAGCCGGTCCTCATCGGATGAAGATAGAAGATGCCGCTTGGAAGAAGATGGTTGCCGGTCCGGATCTACTCTTCTTCCTGGATAGGATGAAGACTTTGGACCCTCTTCTGGACTTCTTCAGTCATCGGATGATGGATGTCTAGCCCCCTCTTGGGTTGGATGAAGATATCGGAGCCAGGACGGATCGGTGAACCTGGTATGGTGAAGACAAGGTAGGATGATCTTCAGGGGCTTAGTGTTAGGTTTATTTAAGGGGGGTTTGGGTTAGATTAGGGGTATGTGGGTGGTGGGTTGTAATGTTGGGGGGGGGGTATTGTATGTTTTTTTTTACAGGCAAAAGAGCTGAACTTCTTGGGGTATGCCCCGCAAAGGGCCCTGTTCAGGGCTGGTAAGGTAAAAGAGCTTTGAACTTTAGTAATTTTAGAATAGGGTAGGGCATTTTTTTATTTTGGGGGGCTTTGTTATTTTATTAGGGGGCTTAGAGTAGGTGTAATTAGTTTAAAATTGTTGTAATATTTTTCTTATGTTTGTAAATATTTTTTTATTTTTTGTAACTTAGTTCTTTTTTATTTTTTGTACTTTAGTTAGTTTATTTCATTGTAGTTATTTGTAGGTATTGTATTTAATTTATTTATTGATAGTGTAGTGTTAGGTTTAATTGTAGGTAATTGTAGGTATTTTATTTAATTAATTTATTGATAGTGTAGTGTTAGGTTTAATTGTAACTTAGGTTAGGATTTATTTTACAGGTAAATTTGTAATTATTTTAACTGTTTTAGCTATTAAATAGTTCTTAACTATTTAATAGCTATTGTACCTGTTTAAAATAAATACAAAGTTACCTGTAAAATAAATATTAATCCTAAAATAGCTATAATATAATTATAATTTATGTTGTAGCTATATTAGGATTTATTTTACAGGTAAGTATTTAGCTTTAAATAGGAATAATTTATTTAATAAGAGTTAATTAATTTCGTTAGATTAAAATTATATTTAATTTAGGGGGGTGTTAGTGTTAGGGTTAGACTTAGCTTTAGGGGTTAATACATTTATTAGAATAGCGGCGAGATTCGGTCGGCAGATTAGAGGTTAATAATTGAAGTTAGGTGTCGGCGATGTTAGCGAGGGCAGGTTAGGGGTTAATAAATATAATATAGGGGTCGGCGGTGTTAGGGGCAGCAGATTAGGGGTACATAGCTATAATGTAGCTGGCGGCTCTTTGCGGTCGGCAGATTAGGGGTTAATTATTGTAGGTAGGTGGCGGCGACGTTGTGGGGGGCAGGTTAGGGGTTAATAAATATAATATAGGGGTCGGCGATGTTAGGGCAGCAGATTAGGGGTACATAGGGATAATGTAGCTGGTGGCGGCGTGCGGACGGCAGATTAGGGGTTAATAAGTGTAGGTAGCTGGCGGCGACGTTGTGGGGGGCAGATTAGGGGTTAATAAATATAATATAGGGGTCGGCGGTGTTAGGGGCAGCAGATTAGGGGTACATAAGGATAACGTAGGTGGCGGTCGGCAGATTAGGGGTTAAAAAAATTTAATCGAGTGGTGGCGATGTGGGGGGGGCTCGGTTTAGTGGTACATAGGTAGTTTATGGGTGTTAGTGTACTTTAGAGTACAGTAGTTAGGAGCTTTATAAACCGGCGTTAGCCCAGAAAGCTCTTAACTACTGACTTTTTTCTGCGGCTGGAGTTTTGTCGTTAGATTTCTAACGCTCACTTCAGACACGACTCTAAATACCGGAGTTAGAAAAATCCCATTGAAAAGATAGGATACGCAAATGACGTAAGGGGATCTGCGGTATGGAAAAGTTGCGGCTGAAAAGTGAGCGTTAGACCCTATTTTGAGTGACTCCAAATACCGGAGGTAGCCTAAAACCAGCGTTAGGAGCCTCTAACGCTGGTTTTCACGGCTACCGCCAAACTCCAAATCTAGGCCTTAGACTCTGAGCATGTGTTCTAAGAATGTAGTGTTCCCTGACACTCAGTGATAATCACTGTGCTTATTTACTCATTTACTGAAAGAATAATACATACAGTACATGGGGAAAAAACATGCAGTAGAAATGTTAGAAACAAAGTAAGAAGAAAAAGCATTTGATCTTCATAAAGCAAATATGATGATAGAAATAAATGTGGACCTTTTTGGTAGTCCAGTACATTGTTCAGATGATGAATGTTTCTACCGCTAAAGCAATATTTCTACCAATAAAAATAAAGAATCAGCTGTGCTTCCATTGTGTTTCCTGTATTGTGTAAAACCTATACACCACCATTTTTTATAGTATACATTGCTATGTGTCAAGATGTCTAAAAGCACTTCACTTCTACTTAAAGGGCCATAATACCCAAATGTTTAAACACTTTAAAGTGCTGCAGCATAGCTGTAAAAAGCTGACTAGAAAATATCACCTGAACATCTCTATATAAAAAAGAAAGATATTTTACCTCAAAAGTTCCTCAGTAGCCACCTCCCATTGTAAAGGATTTCTAAGCAGAATTTTAGTGTGTCTGTCCTGGGATAGCTGAAAGGATGAGCCTAGTGAACTCTCATATTATTTCACCAATCAGGTAAAGGAAGCTTACTATGAAATCTCATGAGAGTTAAGTCAAATCTCATGAGATCACAGTAAGAGTTCATGACCTCAGCACTGCTGATGCTGATTGGCTGCTGTTCATTTCTTCATTTTTTATTTTTTTTTTACCTGCAGCTGGGAGCAGGTGAAGTATAACTTTTTACACAGAACTTACTCTGCTGAGCTGAGGAAATTGTGAGGTAAAATAGCTTCCTTTTTTACATAGAGATGCTCAGGTGATATTTTCCTGTCAGCTTTTTATAGTTATACTGCATCAGTTTCAAGTGATTTAGCATATGAGTATTATGTCCCTTTAATGAAAATCATCTACTGTTTAATGAGAATTTAATCTAATTTTATTTCAGAGATATAATCAATATATATTCATAAAACTTATAAAAAAAAATCATTAGCGATACAAATATGTTAAAGCTAACATGCAAGGTATTTATGTGTAGTGTGATAGGAGCGCCTAAAGGTGGATTCCTGCTGCTAAAAAAGTTCTTCCCTCAAAGAGAACTAAATGGTGGATAAGAAGAAAAAATGGGGTTTATTTAGCAGCGCTAAAAAAAGCTAGGAAATGATGATACCAATCTAATTTATGTTTAATACAATCTATTTTATTTAAAAATTCTTATAACACATAAAAACAACAGCAAATGCTTTTCCTAATTAATAAAGGGACGTCTCCCTTATACAACACTTATAAAAACAGACTAGAACCATATAATCCTAGAATTTCAGGTATAAAGGAATTAATTCTATAGATAACATATGGCAAGCAACAAATTTCTAAGATAAATGGTGAATTAAATATTTAAAAGGCACAAATGTATCAATCCTAATAGCTTTACAGTTCTTCAGTAACAAATTCAGTTATAAAGTTACACAGTTACTTTCCTTGGACATATAATTGGCTCAGGTGTGCTGGATAGTTAAAAAGGCAAAAAACAGCCAATATTCTGATTTAGGTGCCAAAGCAATCGTGGTTAATGGAAATGGTTAATTTAACAGATGAATACCTTGATGTCTTTAAAGTTCAGTTTGCGTGTTTTAAAAAACGTAGTGCAAATTAGTGTAGAGGTACCTTAATCTGTCCTGGTTGCAACCGCTGATTATCTTCACTGTGAGGGATTCACAGACTGTTTGTTCCTGGTGCTTCTGATAAGTCACCTGACCTTCTCTTTGATTCAGAGGTCAGGGGTGATGATCCGTTCTGGTGATGTAGTTATCCTTTTTTTTTGTTTTCCTTTCTTCTTATAGCCCAAATATTGTTTTCATCTGGGTTCCCTCAGACTTCTTAAGGTTTGAAGAAATCTTTGGTCAGTGTTTAGCAGTAACACCGTATTCCCTGAAGTTACCAAAGGTAGATTTTAACTTGCAGGGTCAGGAGAAAAGTTTAAAGTTGCAGGGTCACACAGCTTTGTGACAGTAGTAAATGAAGTTTAGTAGAGTGTAGCAGGTCCCATTCAACGCGTTTCACCCTTCTGGGCTTTATCAAGAATTCTTTAAACTTTAAACTTTTCTCCTGACCCTGCAAGTTAAAATCTACCTTTGGTAACTTCAGGGAATACGGTGTTACTGCTAAACACTGACCAAAGATTTCTTCAAACCTTAAGAAGTCTGAGGGAACCCAGATGAAAACAATATTTGGGCTATAAGAAGAAAGGAAAACAAAAAAAAAGGATAACTACATCACCAGAACGGATCATCACCCCTGACCTCTGAATCAAAGAGAAGGTCAGGTGACTTATCAGAAGCACCAGGAACAAACAGTCTGTGAATCCCTCACAGTGAAGATAATCAGCGGTTGCAACCAGGACAGATTAAGGTACCTCTACACTAATTTGCACTACGTTTTTTAAAACACGCAAACTGAACTTTAAAGACATCAAGGTATTCATCTGTTAAATTAACCATTTCCATTAACCACGATTGCTTTGGCACCTAAATCAGAATATTGGCTGTTTTTTGCCTTTTTAACTATCCAGCACACCTGAGCCAATTATATGTCCAAGGAAAGTAACTGTGTAACTTTATAACTGAATTTGTTACTGAAGAACTGTAAAGCTATTAGGATTGATACATTTGTGCCTTTTAAATATTTAATTCACCATTTATCTTAGAAATTTGTTGCTTGCCATATGTTATCTATAGAATTAATTCCTTTATACCTGAAATTCTAGGATTATATGGTTCTAGTCTGTTTTTATAAGTGTTGTATAAGGGAGACGTCCCTTTATTAATTAGGAAAAGCATTTGCTGTTGTTTTTATGTGTTATAAGAATTTTTAAATAAAATAGATTGTATTAAACATAAATTAGATTGGTATCATCATTTCCTAGCTTTTTTTAGCGCTGCTAAATAAACCCCATTTTTTCTTCTAAAGCTAACATGCAACACATATTCCATTTTGTAAAGGAGGACTCACATAGAGAGATTTGCCTCTTAAAAAAATGTCTTCAGTATGTCTACCTGCTGTTATTTGTCTACCTGGTGTAATTTGCGGTCTACATTCATAAGCTAACTGTAAATGATTCCTACACTGTTCTAAGGAATCACTGTGTATTATGTAGCAGGCTTCTGTAATATGCAGAAAACTTAAGCAGACTGCACTCCAGCCTTTATGGGGAATTCGAAAAGCTCAATTTGCAAAGATAAATTATAGAAAAAAGCAGGTAATATAAATAATAAAGTTCATTAAAAAGAGCATTTTCTGCAATTGCTCATTTATACAGAACCATACAATATTTTACATAACTAAATATAGCTATTTCAAAGAATTTACTCAGAATAGCTTAATATAGTTTAATTATATTAATACAATAAATTAAAGACTTCTGATTATCCTTATACATTAATGAATGATGTTCTAAATTCAATTTAATATTTAAATTAAAATACAGACATCCCATCTATATATAGAATATGTTTATTTTGTTGGCATGGTGCAAACATTTTTTTATTTCCTAATTTGTATAAAACTAAAATGACATAAGTAATTCCTTAAATATATAACCAAACCTGCTTTACATCTGAGGCTTTTGCACAGAAAATGATCTTTGGATTGAAATTCTTGCTTCACTTATACAAATAATACAAAAGAGGGAGCTTTAGTGAATCATCATGAGTAATCAATGTTGTTTTTTGTTCAACATCCTTCTTCAGTTAAAGATTTCTGAGTGCAAAACCATTGCTTATGGTGTTAAATTGAATTGAGTCTAGTGTTTTGTTTCAATGTTTCTTGTTGCTATGGCAGCTGGAATTAATTTTTTAGTGCTCACACCTCAAATGAGATAGCCAGGCCAAGGTACATGACAAATAAATAATAGCCATATGACACATTTCCTTTAATAAGTCGATTCAACATAATTACTGAGTTGATGAGGGGTGTTCAAACTCAACTTACAATAATTGGAGCGAATATAGATTTTTTTTTTTTTTTTTTTTAAATCTCAGTAGAATGTATATAAGCAATTGTATTTAATATATATGTAAATTAGTACAACAATCATTGGAAAGAATATAACTAACATATTCACCCTACAGACAACAAATAACAGCATATGAATATACATATAAACAAGGTTGCAACACACAACATAAATTGCAAATGTTAAATGCATGTTATAATTAAAGGGATAGGAAAGTCAAAATTATACTTGCATGACTCCAATAGAGCATGTCATTTTAAGATTATTAAATCCTCTTCTGTTTTCAGATTTATTGTATTCTCTTGGTATTCTTTGTTGAAGAAGAATATGTACATATCTTACACTACTGAGAGCTAACCAGCTATTGGGTGCTACACACATTTGTCTCTTGTAATTGGCTCATCAGATGTGTTCAGCTAGTTTACAGTGGTGCATTGCTGCTCTGGAGCTGAATTTAATTGTGTGTTTAATCCCTTTGCAGGAGTTAGGCACATAGTTAACTATTTGTTAAAAAAATGCCATAATAAAAATGTTATTTGCTTTATTTTGTTTACTGTTTAACACAAAACACATTGCAATACGTATGTAAAGTATTCTGTTCCTTGCATTTATTAGCAAACTACTCACAGTATTGGTTTTCGTTTAGCCATAACAAGTCAAGTCACATATTCAGAACTAAGTTATTTGACTAATTTCACATTTAGGGTTAGATTACGAGTGTCGCGCTAACTGTTGTGCGTAAGCAAAAACATAATTTATGTAAGAACTTACCTGATTAATTCATTTCTTTCATATTTTCAAGAGTCCATCAGCTAGTGACGTTTGGGATATACAATCCTACCAGGAGGGGCAAAGTTTCCCAAACCTCAAAATGCCTATAAATACACCCCTCACCACACCCACAATTCAGTTTATCGAATAGTGGGGTGATAAAGAAAGGAGTAAAAAGCATCAACAAAGGAATTTTGAATAATTGTGCTTTATACAAAAAATCATAACCACCATAAAAAGGGTGGGACTCATGGACTCTTGCCAATATGAAAGAAATTAATTTATCAGGCAAGTTCTTACATAAATTATGTTTTCTTTCATGTAATTGGCAAGAGTCCCTGAGCTAGTGACATATGGGATATCAAATACCCAAGATGTGGAACTCCACGCAAGAGTCACTAGAGAGGGAGAGATAAAAAATAAACAACAGCCAAATGCTGAAGAAATAATCCACAACCCAAATATAAGTTATTCTCATGAAGAAAAGAAAAACTTAAAACAGCTGCCTGAAGAACTTTTCTACCAAAAACTGCTTCAGAAGAAGCAAATACATAAAAACTGTAGAATTTAGTAAATGTATGCAAAGAGGACCAAGTCGCTGCTTTGCAAATCTGATCAACTGAAGCTTCATTTTTAAAAGCCCACGAAGTGGAGACTGATCTAGTAGAATGAGCTGTAATTCTCTGAGGTGGGGCTTGACCCGACTCCAAATAAGCTTGATGAATCAAAAGCTTTAACCAAGAGGCCAAGGAAATAGCAGAGGCCTTCTGACCTTTCCTAGGACCAGAAAATATAACAAATAGACTAGAAGTCTTCCTGAAATCTTTAGTATCTTCAACATAATATTTCAAAGCTCTTACCACATCCAAAGAATGTAAGGATCTTTCCAAAGGATTCTTAGGATTAGGACACAAGGAAGGGACAACAATTTCTCTACTAATGTTGTTAGAATTCACAACCTTAAGTAAAAATTAAAATGAAGCCTTATCCTGATGAAAAATCAGAAAAGGAGATTCACAAGAAAGAGCAGATAGCTCAGAAACTATTCTAGTAGAAGAGATAGCCAAAAGGAACAACACTTTCCAAGAAAGTAGTTTAATATCCAAAGAATGCATAGGCTCAAAATGAGGAGCCTGTAACGCCTTCAAAACCAAATTAAGACTCCAAGGAGGAGAAATTGATTTAATGACAGGCTTAATATGAACTAAAGCCTGTACAAAACAGTGAATATCAGGAAGATTAGCAATCTTTCTGTGAAATAAAACAGAAAGAGCAGAGATTTGTCCCTTCAAGGAACTTGCAGACAATCCCCTATCCAAACCATCCTGGAGAAACTGTAAAATTCTAGGAATTCTAAAAGAATGCCAAGAGAATTTATGAGAAGAACACCATGAAATGTAAGTCTTCCAAACTCGATAATAAATTTTCCTAGAGACAGATTTATGAGCTTGTAACATAGTATTAATCACTGAGTCAGAAAACCCTCTATGACTTAATACTAAGCGTTCAATTTCCATACCTTCAAATTTAATGATTTGAGATCCTGATGGAAAAACAGACCTTGAGACAGTAGATCCGGCCTTAACGGAAGTGGCCAAGGTTGGTAACTGGACACCTGAACAAGATCCGCATACCAAAACCTGTGGGGCCATGCTGGAGCCACCAGCAACACAAATGATTGTTCCATGATGATCTTGGAGATCACTCTCGGAAGAAGAACTAGAGGCGGGAAGATATAAGCAGGTTGATAACACAAGGGAGGGTCAGTGCTTACACTGCTTCCGACTGAGAATCCCTGGACCTGGAGACAGGTATCTGGGAAGTTTCTTGTTTAGATAAGAAGCCATCAGATCTATTTCTGGAAGACCCCGCATCTGAACAATCTGCGAAAACACATCCGGATGGAGAGACCACTCCCCTGGATGTAAAGTCTGACGGCTGAGAAAATCCGCCTCTCAATTGTCTACACCTGGGATATGAACCACAGAAATTAGACAATAGCTGGATTCCGCCCAAACAAGTATCCGAGATACTTCTTTAAAAGCTAAGGGACTGTGAGTCCCACCCTGATGATTGACATATGCCACCGTTGTGATATTGTCTGTCTGAAAACAAATGAATGGTTCTCTCTTCAACAGAGGCCAAAACTGAAGAGCTCTGAGAATTGCACGGAGTTCTAAAATATTGATTGGTAATCTCGCCTCTTGAGAATTCCAAACCCCTTGTGCTATCATAGATCCCCAGACAGCTCCCCAACCTGAAAGACTCGCATCTGTTGTGATCACAGTCCAGGTTGGCCAAACAAAAGAGGCCCCTTGAACTAAACGCTGGTGATTTAACCACCATGTCAGTGAGTGTCGAACATTGGGATTTAAGGATATTAATTGTGATATCTATGTATAATCCCGGCACCATTGATTCAGCATGCAAAGCTGGAGAGGTCTCATGTGAAAACAAGCAAAAGGAATCGCGTCCGATGCTGCAGTCATGAGGCCTAAAACTTCCATTCACATAGCCACTGAAGGGAATGACTGAGACTGAAGGTGCCGACATGCTGCAACCAATTTCAAACGTCTCTTGTCTGTTAGAGGCAGAGCGATGGACACTGAATCTATCTGGAAACCTGAAAAGGTCTGAGGAATCAAAAAACTTTTTGGTAAATTGATCCTCCAACCATGTTTTCGAAGAAACAACACAAGTTGATTCGTGTGAGATTCTGCAGAACGTAAAGACTGAGCTAGTACCAAGATATCGTCCAAATAAGGAAACACCGCAATACCCTGTTCTCTGATTACAGAGAGTAGGGCACCCAGAACCTTTGAAAAATTTCTTGGAGCTGTTGCTAGGCCAAATGGAAGAGCAACAAATTGGTAATGCTTGTCTAGAAAAGAGAATCTCAGGAACTGATAATGTTCTGGATGAATCGGAATATGAAGGTAAGCATCCTGCAAGTCTATTGTAGACATATAATGTCCTTGCTGAACAAAAGGCAGAATAGTCCTTCTATAGTCATCTTGAAAGTTGGTACTCTTACATAACGATTGAAAATTTTGACATCCAGAACTAGTCTGAATGAATTTTCTTTCTTTGGGACAATGAATAGATTTGAATAAAACCCCAGGCCTTGTTCCTGAAAAGGAACCGACATGATTACCCCTGAAATCTCCAGATCTGATACACACTTCAGGAAAGCCTGAGCTTTTAGTGGATTCACTGGGATGCGTGAGAGAAAAAATCTTCTCACAGGAAGTCTTACTCTGAATCCTATTCGGTACCCCTGAGAAAAAATGCTCTGAATCCATTGATTGTGGACAGAATTTGCCCAAACATCCTTGAAAAACCTTAATCTGCCCCCTACAAGCTGAACTGGAATGAGGGCTGCACCTTCATGCGGACTTAGGGGCTGACTTTGGTTTCTTGAAAGGCTTGAATTTATTCCAATTTGAGGAAGGCTTCCAATTGGAAACAGATTCCTTGGGGGAAGGATTAGGTTTTTGTTCCTTATTTTGACGAAAGGAACGAAAACTATTAGAAGCCTTAGATTTACCCTTAGGTTTTTTATCCTGAGGCACAAAAACTCCTTTCCCCCCAGTAACAGTTGAAATAATAGAATCCAACTGAGAACCACATAAATTATTACCTTGGAAAGAAAGAGATAGTAATCTAGACTTAGATGTCATATCAGCATTCCAAGATTTAAGCCACAAAGCTCTTCTAGCTAAAATAGCTAAAGACATGGATCTAACATCAATTTTGATAATATCAAAAATGGCATCACAAATAAAATGATTAGCATGTTGCAGTAAGCGAACAATGCTAGATATGTCAGAATCCAATTCTTGTTGCGCTAAATTCTCCAACGAAAAAGTTGAAGCAGCTGCAACATCAGCCAAAGTAATTGCAGGCCTAAGAAGATGTCCTGAAAATAAATAGGCTTTCCTTAGATAAGATTCAAGCTTCCTATCTAAAGGATCTTTAAAGGAAGTACTATCTTCCATAGGAATAGTGGTTCATTTAGCAAGAGTAGAAATAGCCCCATAAACTTTGGGGATCTTTTCCCAAAACTCTATTGCAATTGCTGGTAAAGGATACATTTTTTTAAACCTTGCAGAAGGATTAAAAGGAGTACCTGGCTTATTCCATTCCTTAGAAATCATGTCAGAAATAGCATCAGGAATAGGAAAAACCTCTGGAGTAACCACAGTAGGTTTAAAAACAGCATTCAAATGTTTACTGGTTTTAATATCAAGAGGACTAGCTTCCTCAATATCCAAAGTAATTAACACTTCTTTTAACAAAGAACACATATACTCTATTTTAAATAAATAAGTAGATTTGTCAGTGTCAATGTCTGAGGAAGGATCTTCTGAATCAGATAGATCCTCATCAGAGGTGGATAATTCATTATGTTGTCGGTCATTTGAAATTTCATCAACTTTATGAGAAGTTTTAAAAGACCTCTTACGCTTATTAGAAGGTGGAAATGCAGACAAAGCCTTCTGAATAGAATCAGTAACAAATTCTTTAAAATTCATAGGTATATCATGTACATTAGAAGTTGAAGGAACTGCAACCGGCAATGTACTATTACTGATGGAAACACTATCTGCATGTAAAAGTTTATCATATATATAATCTCCACAATTTTACAACAAATGCACTTAGCTTTGGTAGAACCAATGTCAGGCAGCAAAGTTCCAGCAGATACTTCTGAGGCAGGATCAGATTAAGACATCTTGCAAAATGTAAAAGAAAAAACAACATATAAAGCAAAATTATCAAAATCCTTATATGACAGTTTCAGGAATGGGAAAAAATGCATAGCCCTCTGACATAGAAAAAGGCAAGAGGCAAAAGCAATGGGGCAATAAATAATGCAAAAAGTTTGGCGCCAAGTATGACGCACAACGTAACGGAAAAATGTTTTGGCGCCAACCATGTCCGGAAATGACACACTTGCGTCAATAATGACGCAACCCTGTGTGAACCCCTGCGTCAAGTACGACACCGGAAATTACGAACTTGCATCAACGGACGTGCCTTTTGTGCCAAAAAATTATTGCGCCAAGAATGACGCAATAAAGTGAAGCATTTAGCGCACCCGCGAGCCTAAGACAGCCTGCAATTTGAGATAGTCAATTGAAAAAAAGACTAAACCCCAGATAAGAAAAATATTTCTCAATATTAACTTTCCCAAATATGAAACTGAGAATCTGCAAAAGGAAATACATGAACCTGACTCATGGCAAATAATACATATATTTAGAACTTTATATAAATGCATAAAGTGCAAAACCATAGCTGAGGTGTCTTTGAGAAATAAAAACATACCAAAAAACACCCATCCACATATAGCAGAATGCCAAACCAGTACTGAAACAGTTATCAGTAGAGGTAATGGTATATGAGAGTATATCGTTGATCTGAAAAGGGAGGTAGGAGATGAATCTCTACGACCGATAACAGAGAACCTATGAAAAAGATCCCCCTTAGGAAAATTATTGCATTCAATAGGTAATACTCTCCACGTCCCTCTGACATTCGCTGTACTCTGAGAGGAATCGGGCTTCAAAATGCTGAGAAGCGCATGTCAACGTAGAAATCTTAGCACAAACTTACTTCACCACCTCCATAGGAGGCAAAGTTTGTAAAACTAAATTGTGGGTGTGGTGAGGGGTGTATTTATAGGCATTTTGAGGTTTGGGAAACTTTGCCCCTCCTGGTAGGATTGTACATCCCATACGTCACTAGCTCATGGACTCTTGCCAATTACATGAAAGAAAAGGGGTTTATCTTGGCTCATTGTGCGCATTGGAAGTACCTCGTGTATTACGAGTTGAAATTAACCCCGTTTGCTCAAGCACAATTGAATTTAACGCACTCCAGGATAGCAAGACTTCAGACCTCTGGTTAACTGTTACGCTCAACTAAAAAAGTTCCATAAAACACATTAAAAATACATTTCAAAGTAGAGTTACACTCATAATAACACTATCTAATAAACATAATTTTTTTAAAAATTGCAATAAAAAGTTATAAGGGCTCAAAAATATGAGGTCTCCAGTGTTAGAAAAAAAAAGGACGGCAAAGGGCTTTAACATGGAGATACATACATATACATGTCTAAATAATGGATATGGATATATATATATATATATATATATATATATATATATATATATATATATATGTATATGTGAGTACTTATGTATTTATGCATATATATGTGTGTATTGAAGCCCTTTGTCGTCAAGGAACTGAAAACTTGTAAAATCATATTTATTCAATATTCATATTTAGTAAAGTGTTTAACTGTGTATTTACTGTAAATATTTCACATTCTTCACATAAGGTAGGGATGGGCGAATGTGTTAATATTCAAATTCAAATGTTAGAATGTTAGAATGAATGTTATTGTAGAAATTCAATTTACATAATCGAATGTTGATATGAACGAATATTCTCAAAAATTCTATAATCGAATGCTATTTACAGTTTTCGAATGTCACTTTCGAATTTGAATGCTCATAATTAGATCAAATGTCCACATTCGAAATTCAGAAGTTCAATAGTTCATGTGGTAAGGAATTTAGTAAATTGATACATAATAGATACAAATATATCAATTTGAATGTTTCTATTTCGAATATTGCATATTTCGAATATTACATTTAAAGAAAGCATTAGAAATACTATTACATATATATATATATATATATATATATATATATAAATTAGAATTTTTCAAATTTGAATATTGCATAATTTGAATATTACATTTAAATAAACATTAGAAATACTATAACAAATATATAACTTTGAATTCGAATATTGCATGATTCAAATATTACGTTTTAAGAAAGCACTAGAAATACTATTACAAATATATAAATTAGAATTTTTCAAATTCGAATAATGCATAATTCGAATACATGAAACAAATGTTAGAATGTTGTACAAACATTGAAAATTCAAAACGAATGAACGAATGTGTTAAAATTTGTTTCATTTTTGGAATGTTGCAAAACATTGACCCATCCCTGGTAAAATGTTCTTCATATTTTTAAATAGATATTCCTATATATCTGTATAAATCTATACCATCTATATATATATATATATATATATATATATATATATATAGGTATAGATAGATATTTTACCCAAAAAATCCATCACATATATATATAGAAATATGTATTTAAGATTAAATACATTCGGCTACGTGACGAACATTGGAATGTGAAATATTAATATTTAATGTCAGGTTAGCTAAATTGAGAAAACTCAATCGGGTTTGTGGGACTTGTTAGGTGTTATGGGGTTTTTTACCACTTTTCACGCTCCATTGAAGTCTATGGGGGGATTCGTTACATGGTTGCGATATTCAAAGTTAGCGCTTATGCAAAAATGTTTTATTTTTCAACTTGTAATACGTGCGCTACCCAACGCACGCACAAATCTTACTGCTAGCAGAGTTAGTGCTCGAGATTGTTATTTAGTCCTTAATAAATTTATCTTTGAGTAACTAGACTATTCCGGGAGATTTACTATACAAAGCTGAAAATATTTGAAAACGATTTTCCTCTACATTATTATCTATCTGTAAACAACTCTGTTCTCATAAGCTGAGAAGATCAATTTTAAGGACATCCTTGCATCAAAACAGCTGGATCAATTTGTTGATCAATAGTTTTCATTGACCAACAATCATTAGAAGGGATATGTTTTATTATTGGCAATTAGCGACACTGTAGTTATTTGTATACATACATAAAAGGTGCAAAGGTAACATATGGTACCAGGGGTAACGTTTCAATTATTAACTCACTACTTTATTAAACTGTGTTAGTAGTTAGTAGAGTAATCTCACCATTGTGGATGGTCACGATGCAAATAACTATAATACAATACATAGTCCTTTTACAGACAGCCATATAAACAATTAAAAATTAGTAAGTTTCATCCCAAGAGAAAAACTGTAAGTAAAAGCCTCCAAACTTTTCTGCACATGGTGCTCTGTGGGGTTATTCAGATCAAAACTGTCTCACAGGGCTGAAGTGAGTCTACTAAATATATCAACTAGACATGTGCAATTTGTTTCAGACAAATTTAGTTTTCGGACAAATTTTGGCCGATTCGTAGATTTGAATGAATTCGAATTTCCGAAACTAAAATCCCAAAACATTCAGAAAATTTATAAATATGTTTTCGAATTTTCAGATCCATTCTTTATTCATATTCGGAAAGTTTAATTGTTCTAATCTAAACTGCAGTTCCCCAACATCGCCGACACTAACTAAATCACTGAACAAAGCTATTAACCCCTAAACCGCCGTTCCCTGACATCGCCCTCACTAACTAAACCTCTAAACCCCTAAACCCCAGTTCCCCGACATCGCTGACACTAACTAAACCTATTAACCCCTAAACCGCAGTTCCCAAACATCGCCAACACTTACTAAACCTATTAACCACTAAACCGCAGTTCCCTGACATCTAACTAAAACACTAAATAAAGCTATTAACCCCTAAACCGCCATTCCCAAACATTACAAACACTAACTAAACCTAATAACTCCTAAACCGCCTTTCCCAAACATCGCCAACACTAACTAAACCTATTAAACCCTAAACCGCAGTTCCCCAACTGAACCACTTGCACCATGGAAAAACAGTAATTATTAACAACAACAACACTTTAGAAACACAATATTTGTAACCGTGAAATATTTGCATGTTTTTATTGTTATAGTAATGCACTAGATAGAATAAAAAGGGGCAGATTACAAGTGACGTGCAATTAAATGCTTTTTCTCTAGAGCGTAAACTTTGCTAGAAGTTTTTTGCATGCAACAGGTAGCACACTTATTACAAGTTGAAAGAAAAACATTTGCACTTGCGAAAAATCCATGCTAACCAAATATTGCAACTGTGTTATCGTATTCTCCCCATAGAAGTCAATAGAGAGCACAAAAGCAAGAAACCTAACACCTATCGCTCCCGCTCTAACCCGACAAGAGTTATTCATATTGCACATTACAATTTTCTTCAAAATTTGTATTGTAAATAGATATTTATTTTTGAATAGAAAGGGTACACTACCACTATACTCCTGGATTACTATACAGGTGTACAAGAAAATAGAGATTACAAATTGTTGGTATAATCATTATTAAATATGTATACAAATACAAAGAAGGTTAAATATGGTGCAAAGGAATCCCAGTAAAAGTGTTAATATCCAGTCCCTTATAGATTCACACTTACTAGAAACTACCTCAATCAGACATGAGGTAAGTGCCGCAAAAAACAGAATTTATGCTTACCTGATAAATTTCTTTCTCTTACGGTGTATCCAGTCCACGGATTCATCCTTACTTGTGGGATATTCTCAATCCCTACAGGTAAGCATAAATTCTGTTTTCTCTTACATTGGTGTATCCAGTCCACGGATTCATCCTTACTTGTGGGAACCAATACCAAAGCTTTAGGACACGGATGAAGGGAGGGAACAAGTCAGGTAACCTAAACAGAAGGACAGATCCTCTACGCTGCTCCAAGGCTAGAGCTGACAGTCTCCTCCACTGACGGAATAGCGTGCTGCAATTGTTTGGGGCGTGAGCTGAATGTTGTGACGTGGTGCACGCTTGACGGCTGAGCAAGCCGTAATACCAACTCCAAAAAAACCACGTTAAAGCAGCACTCTTAGAAAGAGATAAAAGTCACTTTATTGAAGTCCTTTAAAATAACACATTCCAACAATGGGGGTAAACACAAGACATCCTTACGCGTTTCGTGCCCAACTGGCACTTAGTCATAGGATAATCTGAGTGTCTGCTGCTCCACACCTTTATACGCTATACGCCCAAAGCAAACAGCTGAGCACCATTAGCCATAATATATTCTTAAAGGGATGGAGCAGTGTCACTCATGTTACATATTAAAAACAGTGTTACATTGCATTACACTGAAGAAATCAAAATTGCAATAATGTAAACCTAGGGTTAAAGAACACACACAAATAAATGAATGTATCACATTATACAAAACCTGCCAAAATTAGACAAGGGGATAAACATACATTATACAAATATTATTAACCCTAAGTACAACAATAAAGAAGAAATTACAAAATTGTAGAAATTTATATAAATCCATCTCATAATATATGAGATGAATTTCTATCTTGCTGAATTCTGTGAATATGTCATGTGAATATGTCATATTCCATGAATATGTCATATTATCATTCATATAAAATATATATTTAATCTAATCAAAATATTCATATACATGACAATTCACCCAATGCCGCAAGATAGTTATTTTATCAAAAACAATTTATATTCTGCTGACTTCTGTGAATATGTCATATTATCATTCATATAAAATATGTAATGAATCACATCAATAAATTCATATATATGACAATTCACCTAATGCCGCAGGATAATTTTATATCCAAAAACAGGAAATGCTAGATCAAATAATTCTTAATTCTCCTTTAATACCTAAAGAAAGATATAGAGAGATACAAAAAAGAAGAAAGAATGACAAGCAAGAACCCTGAAGTCCAAAATTCAACACAGATATAATTCGAGGGTCTGTGAGAGTGTGCATTAAAACACATACACATCTTCAATCCACATAATAACTCATATCCCATTCTTTATTCATGCCGAATGGCATTTTTGTTCTTAACATGAATATCCAGTAAAGTTCTTTTTTCTGTAAGATCTTATTCCTATTTCCACCCCTAGGTGGCAATTTGGCTAAATCTATTATCTTCACTCCTATTTCAGGTTTGTTCAAAAAATGAAAACAATTAAAGTGTCTAGCCACTTCAGAGTCCTTATTATAGTTCTTAATATCTCTTTTATGCTCTCCAATTCTAGTCCTCAGACTACGAGTCGTTTGACCAACATATTGTTCATGGCAAATTGTGCACTCCAAGAGATACACAACGTACTATGTGCTACAATTTCCATAATGGTTAAACTTATATTCCTTCCCTGTTGTAGTACTTTTGAAGGATTCACCTTTCAAAATGTGTTCACAAGTACCACAATTACTGACTCCACACTTGAAAGTGCCTTTTTTATTTAGCCAGTTAGTTCCAGTACAATTACCTTTCCGATATACCAAACTTGGAGACAATTTACTTGCCAAGGTTGGTGGTTTTTTTGAGACAAATCTAATATTTTCTATTAAAGGTGATAGAATGTCATCACTCTTTAAAACCTCTAGATTCTTTTTAATAATGTCACAGATTTGCCCAAACTGAATTGAATATTCAGTGGAGAAAACAACTGGTTGTTTAACTCCCCCCAAATTCCAATTCCTTTCTTTATTCCTTCTATTGGTTCTGGAATCCATTGTTTTAATTTCCTGAAAATCCTGTAACATTTTAGTTTCATCATAGCCCCTATGTTTGAGTCTATTGATCAACTTGCCAGCTTGCACTTCAAAACATGATTCAGAATTAGTGTTCCTCTTTAACCTTAGAAGTTGGCTTCTCGGAATTGACTTGATCAGGTGCACTGGGTGACAAGAATTTGCGTGCAAGATTGTATTGCCCGCTGTAGACGTCCTAAAAGTGTCAGTTACAATTAAACCCTGTGCAGCTGAGCCTGTCAATTCCAAATCCAAGAAATTAATCTTATCTTTATTTTGCTCTCCTGTGAATCTTAACCCCAGCTCATTATTATTCACATATTCCAAAAAAGCTTCAAACTTAAAAGGATAATCCACAATAAAAATCAGATCATCTATAAACCTGTTATATTGTATAATATTAGAGCTATAAGGATTTGTTTCTCCATAAATGTGTGTAAGCTCCCACCACCCAACATATAAATTTGCAAACGAGGGGGCAAACTTAGCCCCCATCGCTGTACCACAAACTTGCAAATAATATGTGTTATCAAACAAGAAAAAATTATGCTGTAGTAGGAACTCCACTACATCACAGAGAAACAATTTAAATTCCACAGAAAAATTTGTGTCTCTGTCCAAAAAGAACTTTATAGCTGTGATACCCAAAGCATGAGGAATGCTTGAGTAAAGTGCTGTTGCATCAATGACCACCCAGCTGTACCCATCCCTCCACCTAATGTTATTCAATATAGACAACAGGTGCCCCGAATCTCTGAGATAACTACTCAAATTCTTAACCAGAGGTTGTAATATGCTGTCTACCCATTCGGAGAGTGGCTCAAAAAGTGAGCCAATCCCCGAAATGATAGGCCTCCCAGGTGGTTTTTTGGGGTCCTTATGTATCTTAGGTAAAAAATGGAAGATGGGCACAACTGGGTGCTCAGGAATCAGGTTATCAACCTCATCCTCTGTCAAAATATTCAAAGCAACAGCCTGCTGAAGCAATCTCCTCATCTTGTGATCAAATTCATGAATAGAATTGTACATTAAACTCCTATATGTGACTGTGTCCTGTAATTGTCTGGCTGCCTCTGTGAAATAGTCTTCCTTTCTCATAACAACGACATTGCCACCTTTGTCCAAGGACCTGATGACAATGTCGCCGTTATCCTGTAATTCATTTAGAGCTTTTCTCTCCTTGATAGAAAGATTATGTCGGAAACCCTTAATCTTGTTGTTTTCTCCCAGTTCTATAATTTCCTGTTCTACTTTTCTATGAAATACATTCAAACACGAACCCCTAAAATTAGTGGGATAGAAGTCTGACTTTTTCTTTACTGGTTTGGGACATTTTTCTTCACCCAAGTAACCATCCTTGTCATCCAAATCTCTAAGTTGTTCTAACATACAACTATCTTTGAAGTCAAAATAACCAATCATTTCATCACATTCCACAGAAATCAAAGGTTCTCTCACATCCTCATCCACACTTTTGTTAAGATGAAAAAATCTTTTTAATGCCAATTTTCTAACTAATTTATTTATATCAATTAGTGTTTTGAAAGGTGAAAAAACATTTGTGGGTGCAAACCTAAGTCCTCTGGAAAGAACACTCAGATGGTCCTTATTAAGCTCAAAGTCTGACAAATTTATAACATTCAGACCTAATCCTTCTTCTGTGCCCTCTTTGATTTTCTTGGTTTTTCTTCTCCCTGCTCTGCGTGTTTCTTTCCTCCTAAAGGGATAAAGGTATTCTTATTCTTTGCTCGTGCTGCCGGTTGTTCTTCCCCTGAATCACTATCAGATGAATCCTGCAAAGAAAAAGAAGGAAGAGAGGAAAGAGAGACAGAAGATACACTTCCACCATCCGGATCTGACGTGTCGCCTTCTGTTGAAGAAAAGCCCACATGCTTGGCCGTTTTACTCTTCAAAATAGATTTAGGAGCTACTTTGCTCATTTTTTCTTTTTTATTGCCCTTTTCCTTATCAGATTCATCTCCATTCTTCTTCCTGTTATGAAATCGCCTTGGTTTTCTGACGAACCGTGACCAATCATACACCTTATTATTCTGGTAATCCTCCAGATCTCTGTTAAATTTCTGTCTTTTCTGTGCTGCAAGCTCATTATCATATTTCTTAATCCTTAATTTCATACCAACTTTTAAACCATGATAATTCTCATCAGCTTTAAACATTTTCAGCTCCAATTTGGTACTCATGATTTTTTCTTTCAGAGCATCCCTTTTATTGGATTTACTTCTCGCCAAAATGTTTAACAGTGTTAATGAACAGGTTGTTAACGCATTCTTCCATTCTTGCTCCAATTCCTCATCCTCTAAGTCATAAGATGGAAATTTCTTTATGCGTAAACCTCTGGGTATTCTCTCAACATCAATATAATGTTCAAAGGTCACTTGATCCCACATTAAACGCAGATCAGTCAAAAGAAATTTTTCCATCTGATTAAATAGGCTTTTCATATCTCTAGGAGCACTTTCCACATTTCCTGTTGTTGAAAATATTTTATCAAAGTAACTCTTCCTATTTTCAATATTGAATATTGATTTCTTTAGACTTATGTTTTCACCCTCCATCTTGGATGTGTTTTTCAACTTATTCCCAATTAACGTCTAATAATTCAATAATCTTCACCCCAAACAATGTTAAACAAACAGCAAGTGGATCTTGAGGATTATGATTTCAATAAAAGAAGTATACATTTTGTATTCTTTGTGTTTTTTATTTGAAACTTTTAAATTCTCACATGAAATCACATGAAGGGAAACAAGGAGGGTATTGATTCTTCATATACCCCCACAGCCCTGAAGATAGTAAGAAAGTTCCAAAAAACGGAAGGCACCACTACTTGCAAAACCTTTTTCCCAAAAAAATAGCCTCCGAAGAAGCAAAAGTATCGAATTTGTAAAATTTGGCAAAAGTATGCAGTGAAGACCAAGTCGCTGCTTTACAAATCTGTTCAACAGAAACCTCATTCTTGAAAGCCCATGTGGAAGCCACAGCTCTGGTGGAAAGAGCTGTAATTCGTTCAGGAGGCTGCTGTCCAGCAGTCTCATAAGTCAATTGGATAATGCTTTTCAGCCAAAAGGAAAGAGAGGAAGCGATAGCTTTTTGACCTCTCCTCTTACCAGAATAGACAACAAACAAGGATGACGTGTGTCTGAAATCTTTAGTTGCTTTTAAATAGAATTTTAAAGCACGAACCACATCAAGATTGTGTAACAGCCGTTCCTTCTTAGAAACTGAATTAGGACACAGAGAAGGAACAATGATTTCCTGGTTAATATTCTTATTAGAAACCACTTTCGGAAGGAAACCAGGTTTTGTACGCAAAACAACCTTATCTGCATGAAACACCAGATAGGGTGAATTACACTGCAAAGCAGACAATTCTGTAACTCTTCGAGCAGAAGAAATAGTTACCAAAAACAAAACTTTCCAAGATAATCACTTAATATCTATGGAATGTAAAGGTTCAAACGGAACCCCTTGAAGGACAGAAATAACTAAATTTAGACTCCATGGAGGAGCCACAGGTTTATAGACAGGCTTGATTCTGACTAAAGCCTATGCAAACGCTTGAACGTCTGCTACTTCCGCCAGACGCCTGTGAAACAGAATAGATAGAGCAGATATCTGTCCCTTTAAGGAACTAGCTGACAATCCTTTCTCCAATCCTTCTTGGAGAAATGACAAAATCCTAGGAATCCTAATCTTACTCCACGAGTAACCCTTGGATTCACACCAACAAAGATATTTTCGCCATATCGTATGGTAAATGTTCCTGGTGACAGGTTTTCTAGCCTGGATCAAAGTATCTATAACTGATCCAGAGAACCCACACTTAGATAGAATTAAGCGTTCAATCTCCAAGCAGTCAGCTGCAGAGAACTAGATTTGGATGCTTGAATGGACCTTGAATTAGAAGATCCTGCCTCGATGGCAGTGTCCATGGTGGAACAGATGACATGTCCACTAGGTCTGCATACCAAGTCCTGCGTGGCCACGCAGGCGCTATCAAAATTACCGAAGCCTTCTCCTGTTTGATTCTGGCTACCAGACGAGGGAGAAGGGGAAACAGTGGAAAAACATAAGCCAGATTGAAGGACCAAGGCGCTACTAGAGCATCTATCAATGCCGCCTTGGGGTCCCTGGACCTGGATCCGTAAAGAGAAAGTTTGGAGTTCTGACGGGACGCCATCAGATCCAACTCTGGAATACCCCATAGCTGGGTAAGCTGAGCAAAAACCTCCGGAAGGAGTTCCCACTCCCCCGGGTGAAAGGTCTGACGACTCAGAAAATCTGCCTCCCAGTTGTCTATTCCTGGGATGTGAATTGCAGATAGATGGCAAGAGTGATCCTCCGCCCATTTGATGATCTTGGATACTTCCTTCATCGCTAGGGAACTCTTTGTTCCTCCCTGATGATTGATGTACGCTACAGTCGTGATGTTGTCCGACTGAAACCTGATGAGCCTGGCCTCCGCTAGTTGAGGCTATGCCTGGAGCGTGTTGAATATCGCTCTCAGTTCCAAAATGCTTATCGGGAGAAGAGACTCTTCCCGAGACCATAGGCCCTGAGCTTTCAGGGAGTCCCAGACCGCACCCCAGCCTAACAGACTGGAATCGGTCATGACAATGATCCACTCTGGTCTGCAGAAGCACATTCCCTGAGACAGGTGATCCTGAGACAACCACCAGAGAAGATAATCTCTGGTTTTCTCGTCCATTTGTATCTAAGGAGACAATCTGCATAATCCCCATTCCACAGTTTGAGCATGCACAGCTGCAGTGGTCTGAGATGAATACTGGCAAAGGGAACAACGTCCATTGCCGCAACCATTAACCCGATTACCTCCATGCACTGAGCCACAGAAGGCCGAGGAACAGAATGAAGAACTCGGCAAGTAGTTAAAAGTTTTAACTTCCTGACCTCCGTCAGAAATATTTTCATTTCTACCGAGTCTATTAGCGTTCCTAGGAACCCTTGTGAGCGGGAACAGAGAACTTTTTTCGACATTCACCTTCCACCCGTGAGACCTTAGAAAGGCCAGAACTATTTCTGTATGAGCCTTGGCTCTTTGAAAAGACGACGCCTGAATTAATATGTTGTCCAGATAAGGTGCTACTGCAATGCCCCGCGGTCTTAGTACCGCTAGAATGGACCCTAGCACCTTTGTGAAAATTCTTGTCCAGAAAGGCGAACCTTAGGAACTGATGGTGATCTTTGTGGATAGGAATATGTAGGTACGCATCCTTTAAATCCACGGTAGTCATATATTGATCTTCCTGGATCAATGGTAAGATTGTCCGAATGGTTTCCATTTTGAATGATGGAACTCTGAGGAATTTGTTTAGAATTTTTAAATCCAGGATTGGCCTGAAAGTTCCTTCCTTTTTGGGAACTACAAACAGGTTTGAGTAAAAACCCAGTCCTTGCTCTGCAGTTGGAACTGGGTGTATCACTCCCATCTTTAGAAGATCTTCTACACAGCGTAAGAACGCCTGTTTCTTTGTCTGGTCTGAAGACAAATGAGAGATGTGGAACCTTCCCCTTGGGGGAGAGTCTTCAAATTCTAGAAGATACCCTTGAGCAACAATTTCTAATGCCCAGGGATCTGGAACATCTCTTGCCCAAGCGTGAGCAAGAGAGAAAGTCTGCCCCCTACTAGATCCGGTCCCGGAGCGGGGGCTACCCTTTCATGCTGTCTTGGTAGCAACAGCAGGCTTCTTGGCCTGTTCACCCTTGTTCCAGCCCTGCAAAGGCTTTCATGTTGCTTTGCGATGGGAAACGTTACCCTCTTGCTTTGCGGTTGCAGAGGTGGAAGCAGGTCCGCTCCTGAAGTTGCGAAAGGAGCGCAAATTAGCCTTGTTTTAAGCCTTAAAAGGTCTATCTTGTGGAAGGGCATGGCCCTTTGCTGATATTAAGTAATTTTGTTTTGGACGACACGTCATCCGACCATGATTTGAGCCAGAGCGCTCTTCGCGCCACAATGGCAAAACCAGAATTTTTCGCTGCTAATTTAGTTCATTGTAAAGTGGCATCTGTAATGAAAGAATTAACCAGCTTTAGAGCATGAATTCTATCCATGACTTCGTCATATGAAGTCTCCCTCTGGAGCGACTCCTCCAGCGCCTCAACCAAAAAGCCGCTGCAGTAGTTACAGGAATAATGCAAGCAATTGGTTGAAGAAGGATACCTTGTTGAACAAATATTTTCTTTAGTAACCCTTATAATTTGTTATCCATAGGATCTTTGAAAACATAACTGTCTTCTATTGGTATAGTTGTGCGCTTAGCTAGTGTTGAAACTGCTCCCTCTACCTTAGAGACCGCCTGCCTCGCGTCCCGCCTGGGGTCAGTTATGGGGAACATTTTCTTAAAGATAGGGGGGGGAACAAAAGGTACGCTTGGTCTCTCCCACTCCCTAGTCACAATATCCGCCACCCTCTTAGGGATCGGAAACGCATCAGTGTATACAGGGACTTCTAAAAACATGTCCATTTTACACAATTTTTCTGGGACCACCATAGGGTCACAATCAACCAGCGTAGCAAAACCTCCTTAAGCAGTACGCGGAGGTGTTCCAGCTTAAATTTAAACGCTAAGAAATCTGATTCTGCCCGCTGAGAAATTTTACCGGCGTCACAAATTTCTCCCTCAGACAGTATATCCCTCACCGCCACATCAGAGGGTTGCGAGGGTACAACAGATAAATTATCCAAAACTTCTGATTGCTCATCCTCTGTTCTTAAAACTGAGCTATCACGCTTTTTAGGAAAAACAGGCAGTTTGGATAGAAATGCTGCAAGGGAATTATCCATGACTGCTGCTAATTGTTGCAATGTAATAGGGGCCAATGCGCTAGAGGTACTAGGCATCGCTTGCGCGGGCGTAACTGGTGTCAACACATGGGGAGAGGAAGGAGGGCTATCCTCATTACCTTCCATTAAAGAATCATCTTGGGCCACATTTTTAAGTGTCACTGCATGGTCTTTAAAATGTTTGGATATGTTAGCACACTTTAAACACAAATGTAAAAGGGGGGACCGCCATGGCTTTTAAACACATAGAACAAGGTCTATCTGTAGGCTCAGACATGTTAAACAGACTTAGACAGCACTCAAATACAGTAATATACAATTTTTGAAAAAACAGTACTGTGCCTTTAAATAATAAAAAGCGCATACTTTTTTACAAAACCTCCAAAAATCATCCAATCTTTATGAAATTTTTACCATATGACCCTAATGCTTTGAAATGATTGCACATTAAATTTCAAGTCAATTAACCCCCTACTGCCCAAACCGGAGCAAATTAACCATGCCACAGCCTTTGCTGTGGTCCTACCTTCCTTGGGGATTAGTTTTGATCGAAAATAAGCTTCTCTGAAGTCCTCAAGTAATCTTTGGACCCTTCACATGTATCTGCATGAAGCTGTTTGTAAAATCAACTGCGCAACTGAGGCGCGAAATTTAGGCCCCCTCCATCTTCCCTCAGCTGTTTGTGGGGCCTTCCCAAGCCAAAATAGGTGTCTAAATATATGCCATGCGGAATAAAACCCCAAAAAGTGTTTTAAATGCAATATAAAACTTGTATAATGTCAGATTATCTTAAAAAATAATCGATTGCCCCTTAACAGTCTCCACCAGTGTATTGAGCCCTTTCAATAAGCCTTCCTTCTATACTAAGTCTCAGAATATGGATTACCTTTCCCACATGGGGATTCCTGTCAGTCTTCTAGCATTACTAAGTCTTGACTAGAAAAAATGACTGAAACATACCTTAGAGCAGTTAAGCCTGCAAACTGTTCCCCCCAACTGAAGTTTTCCTGTACTCAACAGTCCTGCTTGGGAACAGCAATGGATTTTAGTTACAAGGTACTAAAATCATTTTCCTCTCAGCAGAAATCTTCATCATTTTCTGCCTCAGAGTAAATAGTACAAACCGGCACTATTTTAAAATAACAAACTTTTGATTGAAGAAATAAAAAACTACAAACTAACACCACATTCCCTTTACACTCCCGTGGAGATGCTACTTGTTAGAGCGGCAAAGAGAATGACTGGGGGGCGGAGCCTGAGGGGAGCTATATGGACAGCTCTGCTGTGTGCTCTCTTTGCCACTTCCTGTAGGGATTGAGAATATCCCATAAGTAAGGATGAATCCGTGGACTGGATACACCAATGTAAGAGAAATTGAAACTTCCAATGTGGTCTTCTGCTAACAGTGTGCTTTTGCCTCGTCCTCAAGGAATAAGGTGGAACCGGTCCTTATCTCGTCTCTAATTCAGCAGGAGTCGAGTAGGCAGTGCAAGGAAAGCAAAGATACAACATAGGGGCATATTTATGATTGTGCGAGCAGGCATGATCCGATATAGCGGATCATGTCCGCTGCACATCGATAAATGCAGACAGCATACGCTCTCGGCATTTATCATTGCACCAGCAGTTCTTGTGAACCGCTGCTCCATAACTTGTCCACCTTCTCTGAGGCGGGGACAGAAATCAACCCGATCGAATACGATCAGGTTGATTGACACCCCCTGCTAGCGGCCGATTGGCAGCAAATCTGCAGGGGGTGGCATTGCACCAGCAGTTCACAAGAACTGCTGGTGCAATAATAAATGCTGACAGTGTATGCTGTCTGCATTTATCGATGTGCAGTGATGTGCAGCGGACATGATACGCTACTTCGTAGAACAAATAGATCCAGGGAAAACACCTCTCAAAGGAGAATATAGTAAAAAGTCACAGCTTTATTTACAAAGCATTAAAAAACACACGGGTACCATCTCAAGTATTGGGAAAGGGAGATGAATCGGTCTTACGCGTTTTGGAAAAGTGTAGCCGTAATCATAGACCATAAGTTCATACAGGTGATACACTTACTTAAACAGTATACATGTTACCTATTGGTTAGTAAAAACACACACCCCTTCCCTCCCCCATATGTAAAGGGAACAAATGTAACTATTTCAATGCATATATATACAGGGGAGCGTAATCATATAATACAATACAATATAATATAGAGCTCAGTTATATCAGTGAACATATGAAATAAGTGTGGCATAACATGGCTCACATTTAAAAGAGATCAGAGTAATAAATTATTTACACCAATTTACATTCCAGATTTGAACAATCTATATCAAGCATAACTATAGGACATTCAAATACCTTGGATAAAAGCTCAGGAGTTATTGCATAAGCATACAGAGGCAGCACAAACAGAGAAATAAATATACTACCCTAGTACATATTAATGCTAAAACAACTCTATAATAAGCTATAAATATAATTCCCCAGGCTAAAAAGAAGACCCCCTCCTAATAAACTATAGGAAGAATACATTTGCACATGTAACCAGAAATATCAAAATAGATGAACAATTTGATTTAAAGGAATATTTCACTCCCAGAAATTAATAATATCATTAAAACCATTTGAAGTAAGAGTACACATCTTATTAATTCAATATATACTTAATTCAATATACTTCCTGCCTAGCTAGAATAGGCCACTTATCACCCCCCACTAGGAGGGCATCTAATGGCATTCCATTCGAGATTGCACACATTTCCATCATGAATTTCAATAAAATGTCTAGCTAATGCTCTCGTATTCTAGTAGGACATCGCGGGTCATCATGCCAATATACTGTAATTTGTGGTATGTACATCCTATGAGATATATCACATACATTGTTGATCAATTTATACATTCCTTTGTACTAAACATTTCATTAGTTACATAGGATCTAAAGCTTGCACCCACTCTAATGACCTCACATGCCTTGCAATTTTTACCACACTTATATGTTCCATTATGTGTTAACTTCGTATCATGTCCGCTCGCACATTGATAAATATACCCCATAGACATAAATATAAGTGCATTTGAGTAGAGCACAACATATTTATGCAATATTCATATTAATAAAGGTTGTAACTATGTATTTGCTGTAAATATTTCACATTCCAATGTTCTGCACAGATATAATATATATATATATATATATATATATATATATATATATATAAATATATAGGTATAGATATATATATTGTACTAAAAAAACAGCTATATGTAGAAATATGTATTAATGAATAAATATAACATATTCTGCTATATGAAGAGAATTGGAATGTGAAATATTCATATTTTCATGTCCGTTTAGGGCACTTGAAAATATGCGATTGGGTTTGCGTGTGAGTAGGGTGTATGGGAGAATACGTTAATGCACACATGATATTCTAAGCTGGGCTTTTTAGACACGTTGGGTCACAATATTATAACATGTTCGATATTAATAACGCGTTTTGTTACAGTGCGGTCACAATATTATAACATGCTCTATATTAATAACGCATTTGTTACAGTGCGGTCACATTATTATAACATGCTCTATATTAATAACGCGTTTTGTTACAGTGCGGTCACAATATTATAACATGCTCTATATTAATAACGCGTTTTGTTACAGTGCAGTCACAATATTATAACATGCTCTATATTAATAACGCATTTGTTACAGTGCGGTCACATTATTATAACATGCTCTATATTAATAACGCGTTTTGTTACAGTGCGGTCACAATATTATAACATGCTCTATATTAATAACGCGTTTTGTTACAGTGCAGTCACAATATTATAACATGCTCTATATTAATAACGCGTTTTGTTACAGTGCGGTCACAATATTATAACATGCTCTATATTAATAACGCGTTTTGTTACAGTGCAGTCACAATATTATAACATGCTCTATATTAATAACGCATTTGTTACAGTGCGGTCACATTATTATAACATGCTCTATATTAATAACGCGTTTTGTTACAGTGCGGTCACAATATTATAACATGCTCTATATTAATAACGCGTTTTGTTACAGTGCAGTCACAATATTATAACATGCTCTATATTAATAACGCGTTTTGTTACAGTGCGGTCACAATATTATAACATGCTCAGAACAGTGAAAACTTGTATCAGCAATAAATAAATAAAACTAGACAGAAACACGGCAAAACCAAAAAACACAATTTATAAAATCACAACTTAAAATAGATATTCTAGCATTACGCAATGAAATACATTTAAATAAAACATTGTATATAAATGTATAATATAGCCACAAACCCCCAGCTCCTATAGATGTAATATTGATGGCTTTGTTTCTCTACTATAATGGGGCTGATAACACACGTAAACTGCCATACCATACTGTGTAAAGGGATCATTTACATTACACCTTCAAGGCTCATGACCGCTGCTTGATAAATCCTGACTGCAGGTTCTCTAGCGCAAACCTGCAGTTGAAGGAAGGAGAACGTCTTGATAAATCGAGCCCATGGCGTGGACTTCGGACTTGTTAACCTAAGATTATGGTAAGGGGGTATGAATCTATGGGCTCACTATTAAATGTTCTTTTTCACTTTCGAATTAGAAATGTGTGACACTTATGTTACTTCATTAACACGTCACATTTATTCTCCTTGCATGTTTTTTGTCTTCCTAAATATTTTGCAAGATTTATTTTATATTATGCTGACACAGTTTTGATGATCAGGCCCTAGATATGAGAAAACTCCAGCTTTCAGTTAATTACACACAGTTAAATGATTCCATCATGGCTTTACATAGTAGCACACATTGCTGTCAATGACATTTGTGCTTCTCATGTTAGTTATATAATAATGTTGTGGGTTCTATACCCTCTAGTAATGTTGCAACTATCCAAATGCTAATAGTGAGATCTTATATATCTGTTATAGTAGGATTTCCATCACTAGCCTTTTGAGTCTTTTGAATTATTCATAATCAGTAGAGGATTTTGAATGAGTTATCTGTTTGACAGCAAGACAGAAGGCTTATATTTTAAAATAGCCAAACAGAGATTTAGCTTGAAAACAATTGTGTCAAAGCAAACTCTTCCACATCTTGACAGTCCCTCACTTCTGTCAACAAGACTAAACAATAAAACAAAAACTGAAAAGGTGCATGAAGTTAGACAAGACACTACACTTAAAACAAATAAAATAGATTAAAGGGACACTGAACCCAAATTTTTCCTTGCGTGATTCAGATAGAGCATGACATTTTAAGCAACTTTCTAATCTTTATTTGAAATGCAAGAATGTAAGTTTAGATGCCGGCCCATTTTTGGTGAACAACCTGGGTTGTTCTTGCTGATTGGTGGATAAATTGATCCACTAATAAAAAAGTGCTGTCCAGAGTTCTGAACTTAGATGCCTTCTTTTTCAAATAAAGATAGCAAGAGAACGAAGAAAAATTGATAATAGGAGTAAATTAGAAAGTTGCTTAAAGTTGCATGCTCTATCTGAATCATAAAAGAAAACAATTTGGGTTCAGTGTCCCTTTAACCATTTCACATACATATGGTTTAAAAAAAAATCAATTAAATAATTGCTCAAAAAATAAAATTAAGATAAAATAAAATGAAAATTCTTTGGTAAGCTAAAAAGTGTGGGCCCACAAAAATTACAATTAAACAGAAACCACATGCAATAAGAATTTATCATAAATTCTTCTTCATCCAACATATACAGAGTGTAAAATTGTAAAAGAAAGTCTAAAAATGTGTTGCAATAGTCATCAAGACGAAAGTTTCAGAAGTTAGAAATAAACGGCAGGGGGTGACAGGGGTGACTCCTGTCAGGGTTCCAATGGGCCAGGGGGGCCACCAGTGGGTACTACAGCAGAGTGCTAATTGAGGAAGGAAATGTTATTACAAGGAGTAAAGTATTAGCATTTGAAAGGGTTTCTGAGTGTGCACTAAACCACTATACACAGTGTGAGACAGACTTGGCACTTTGTTTGTACAGTGTGTGCCTGAGTCAGACGGCAGATCCCTTTCATTTGCAGAGGAGGTAGGACTTACTTAGCAAATGTTCTTTTATTTATTTGTGCAATTTCAGATTGTAACTTCAGTGTGGTAGTAGTTGTATGGTGGGGCCAGGGGTCCATAAAAACATTTATTTTTTAGCAGCAGTGTATTTATGATTATTTGACAATGCTGTAGAAATTCTATATTTAAAACCATACAAACATGTTTCCTCCTCAATACACAAATGGTAGGAGCCCTTTTGGCAGGTATGAACTTTTTATATATATATATATATATATATATATATATATATATATATATATATATATATATATATATATATCATTCCAGTTTACTGCCCCTTTATGCAAGGACTTTCCAGATGCAAGGAGGCATTTTATCTAAGATTTTTACATCTGCATAAAATGTTATACTCTCAGACTAAGATTGTTCAGTGTTTGAAATGAGACAGGTTAACTTAAAACTGTTCAGTTTACAGTACAGCTGACTTCATTTTGAAATACATACCAACAAGCCTAAATCCTGCATGTAACCAGATCTAATGGTATGAGTACCACAGCTTATGGTTCCACCAAGACCATATAGAGTACTGCATTTCATAAGTACAGCTGACAGATGGGAACATTTCTACACTATATTTGAAGTGGTGCTCTTGGTTGGGGAAAATGGGGAAAAACAAACAAACATATGTCAAACTTTTAAAAGTACTTTTCTTCATCTAGCCATCTACCCAGATCATTAATGTACAATTTTGAATTCACAGAATTATTTTTGTTTACACATTTACAAAAATGATTCTTTAAAAAGTGATCTCTTAATTTCTGCAATTTTTTATTAGGCATGTCACACACTGTTGATTTAGGGGATGCAAGGTGCATAAATGTTTCCTCCTGTGAGTGTTTCTGTGGGTTTCTGTGTTTATGTCTTTGTGCTTTGGTTTGTGTCTCTATGAGTGATGAGTGTGTATGTATTTTTTTTCTGTGGGTCTCTCTGTGAGGGTGGGTGTGTATGTCTTTGTGCATTTTCTGTGGATGTCTGTGAGGGTGTGTGCATATGTCTTTGAGCTTTTTCTATGGGTGTCTCTGCGAGGGTGTGTGTATGTTTGCCTTTGTGTATTTTCTCTGGATGCCTCTGTGAGGATGGGTGTGTATGTCTGTGTTTTCTGTGGGTGTCTCTGTGAGAGTGTGTGTGTCTTTGTGTGTTTTCTGTGGATGTCTCAGTGAGGGTGTGAGTATGTATGTCTTTCTGTGTTTTATGTGGTTGTCTCTCTGTTTGTGTATATCTTTGTGTGTTTTCTGTGGGTGTCTGTGTGTGTGTGTATGTCTTTGTGTGTTTTCTGAGGCTATCTCTATCAGTGCTTCCTTGGGTGTATGTGCAAGGTTGAGTTTGTGTGTGTCCATTGTCTGTCCCTTTTTAGGACATTTTGACCTTACTACTGATTATTCACATCTTTCTACAGACTTTGAGACTAATGAGACCATTACGAAAGTCACCAATCCGCCATTTAACCTTTAAATTATTGTTTAGGCAGTTCAGGGCCCTTCCTTTCAGCCACTGCATGCTGTTGTCACCATTTAGTTGGCATCTTCCTTTACAAAAAGATAATCAGAACTCCATATTTTGTTTTCTAAATCTCCTTTTCTTTTTTACAAAACTGTAATCTACCTCATTACTTGTCAGGTCAGTGTAAGCAAGTGCTGAGTGTCTGTTTGGGTGTGTTTGTGTATTTCTTTGCGTGTGTGAGTGTCTAAATAGAGTGTCTATATTTGAATCCTTATGTGTGTGAGTGTGTGTGTGTGTGTTTCAGTGTATGAGTGTGTCTGTGTGTTTGTATGTTACTACCTTTACAACATTTCCAAGTTTAAATAGACACTTAAGAATAAAGTGCATATACGTTTTAGTCACTTGGTCAAAAATTGCACATATCAAAGGGGGGGGGCTGATCAATGGTTAAGTCATGGGCCCCAATATTTCTAGCGGCAGCCCAGGTATTGGGATGTTTGTTTCACAGTTCCAAACTGAAAACTTGAGGCAACCAAGTTACAACTTTAAGAACTGGAGACATGAAGGGGCAGAGAATCTTCTTACACACATCTCGTGGGCGTATTCTAGTTTCTTATTGAAGATGTAGCCAGTTAGTTCTAGTAATACTGTATTTCACACATAGCACTAATTGTAAACTTTTGTTAAGCAGACTGCTCTGACATGAGGAATTGATGAGCCCTGCAGTGTTTACAACAATATTATAGATCTTTATAAAGAAATAGACATGCAGTGGTGTTTTCCCTCAAACACTCTAAAATAAGTGAATACATAGAATGATATGCTATATAAATGCAGGTCCATCAAAGCCCAGGGTGAATTATCGTCAGGCCTTATCCCTTGATATGTGTATATAGAGGCTTATCGGAGTGAGGTAGGGGCCTAACTAATTGCAGGTTTAAGGCTGCTGTTGGAGTCTGAAAACACTGAGGTTGAACACAATCCTTAAGAAAAAAAATCATATCAAATGATTTATCTGCAAAAATCCCCATAGACTTTAATGGGAATTTTCTGTTGAAAATCATTAGATAAGTATTTTATAAAGGATTGTGATCAACTGCATTGTTGGAAACTATAGACAAAGGCACTCTGATGAGCTACTATGATGCTAATGACAGGGTTTTTTATTTTAGGGTGTTTTTTTGGGGGGGTTGCTTTTCTGTATATAATAAAAATACAGCTTGATTATGATCAAATTAATATATTAAATATCATTATCAGCATAAAAACAGCTGAATTAAATTAAACAGGGATATTTGTACTTATTATTGGTTCAATCACAATCCTTTAGAAATGATCTATTTTTCACAAACCCCTGAGTGGGCTCTGCAGTAAGGAGCTGTTGCACAGAAGTACCAGGTTCAGGCTTGTGTGATTTACTCTTTTTGGCTTGGTAGTACAAAAAAGCAGTAAAACTCAAGACAATCAGGTTAAGTACAAGATCTGCAGGAAGTTTATTGAACTGTAAACAGACAGGCAGGATACTTCAACAGGAGTGAATTAGGAATAGAACTGACAGGTTGTAGATACAGATCAGAGTATCACAGGTAACTGGAAACTGGTACAGGTGATTGCAGACTACACTCTGGAACAAGTTAGTTCAGGATGAGTGCATGCACAGATACTGGAACAGGATGCGGCAGGCAAACACAGGAGCTGTCACTTATACAGAGAGACATAGAATAAGGTTAGCACAAATTATGCAAGATCAAGTACTTGGCAGAGAATTAGAGTTTAAACAAAAACGGTCTTAGTAGTAAACTTGTAATGCAGATTGAAGACAAGGAGGGATATTTATCAAGCCGTCAACCGCAAATACGCTGGAATTCCACAGCGTAATTGTAGCAAGCCTGATTCGACCTAGTTGTCAAAGCCTACAGACCGGCAAAAGTTGAAATCTGTGACGTAACATACGATCCGCCGGTCTAAATCCGACACAGATCGATGCTTATGTCATTACAGATGTTCTGATTACAAATTCGGCACTATCTGACAACTTTTGCAAGTTATCAAATTTCTAACAAGTACGCTCGCCATTATTCAGGCCCAGCATACCTAGTTTTAAATCCGCCACCCTGGAGGCCGCGGATTCCATAGGAATCAATGGCAGTCTGAAAGCAGAGAAAGCTTATGTTCGATGCTGCCAGATATCCCATTGATTTCTATGTTAGAAAATCAGTTATGTTTACATCTAACACCCTAACATAAGTTAAACACCCATAATCTGCCGCCCGACATCGCCGCAAGCTAAATATAATTTATTAACCCCTATTCTGCTGCTCCCAGACTCTGCCGCCACTAAATAAAGTTATTAACCCTTATCCTGGCGCTCCCGGAGCCCACCGCAACTAAATAAATGTATTAACCACTATCTCGCCGCTCCCGGACCCCGCCGCAACTGTAATAAAATTATTAACCCCTAAACCCCTGGCCTCCCACATCACTACCACTAACTAAACCTATTAACCCCTAAACCGCCAGCCCCCCACATCGCTATAAACTAAATTAAGCTATTGACCCTTAAACCTAACAACCCGCTAACTTTACATTAAATATTAACTCATCCCTATCTTATAATAAATTAAAACTTACCTTTAGAATTAAAATAAACTATATTAAACTAGTAATTAACCTACCATAACTATTATACTAAAATTACATTAAACTATATTAAACTATTAATTAACCTACCTTAACTATTATACTAAAATTACATTAAACTATATTAAACTATTAATTAACCTACCCTAACTATTATACTAAAATTACATTAAACTATATTAAACTATTAATTAACCTACCCTAACTATTATACTAAAATTACATTAAACTAACAATTAAATTAACTTTATTAAATATTAAAAAACCCTAACCCTACTCAAATTATTTATATCTACTATTAAAAATTACTAAATTACAAAAAAATAACAACTAAGTTACAAAAAAATAAAAAACACTAAGTTACAAAAAATAAAAAACACTAAGTTCTATTCTATTGGCTGATTGAAATAGCAGATAGAATGCAAGCTGAATCCTATTGGCTGATTGGATCAGCCAATAGGATGAACGCTCAATCCTATTGGCTGATTGCAACAGCCATCGGAATGTAAGGGACGCCATCTTGGATGACGTACCTTAAAGGGAAACTTCATTCTTCGTTGACCATCGTAAGAAGAGGATGCTCCGCGCCAGATGTCTTGAAGATGGAGCTGCTTCGCGCCGGATGGATGAAGATAGAAGATGCCGTCTGGATGAAGACTTCGGCCCGCTTGGATGAAGACTTCTGCCGGCTTCACTGAGGACTTCTGCCGCTTGGATGAGGATGGATGTCCGGTCTTCGAAAACTGTAAGTGGATCGTCGGTGGTTAGTGTTAGGATTTTTAAGGGTTTATTAGGTGGGCTTTAATTTTAGGTTAGGGACTTTGGGCAGTAAATGAGCTAAATGCCCTTTTAAGGGGGACCTTAGGTTTTTTAGATAGGGTTTTTATTTGGGGGTGTTGGTTGTGTGGGTGGTGGGTTTTACTGTTGGGGGGGTGTTTGTATTTTTTTTAAAGGTAAAAGAGCTGATTTCTTTGGGGCAATGCCCCGCAAAAGGCCCTTTTAAGAGCCATTGGTAGTTTATTGTAGACTAGGGTTTTTTTTATTTTGGGGGGTCTTTTTTATTTTGATAGGGCTATTAGATTAGGTGTAATTGTTTATTTTTGATACTATGGTTTGTTTGTTTTTGTAACTTAGTGTATTTTATTTTTTGTGACTTAGTTGTTATTTTTTGTTATTTAGTAATTTTTAATAGTAGATTTAAATAATTTGAGTAGGGTAAGGGTTTTTTAATACGTAATATAGGTAATTTAATTGTTAGTTTAATGTAATTTTAGTATAATAGTTAGGGTAGGTTAATAATAGTTTAATATAGTTTATTTTAATTCTAAAAGTAAGTTTAAATGTATTATAAGATAGGGATGAGTTAATATTTAGTGTAAAGTTAGCGGGTTGTTAGGTTTAGGGGTTAATAGCTTAATTTAGTTTACGGCGATGTGGGGGGCTGTCGGTTTAGGGGTTAATAGGTTTAGTTAGTGGTAGTGATGTTGGAGGCCAGAGGTTTAGGGGTTAATACATTTATTTACTGCCGGTGGGGTCCAGGAGCGGCGGGATAGGGGTTAATACATTTATTTAGTTGCAGAGGGGTCCGGGAGCGGCAGGATAGGGGTTAAACATTTTAGTATAGTGGCAGTGTTTAGTGACAGGATATAAATAAAGTTGGGAAAAAGCCGAATAGCAGCGAGATCGATGACTGCTAGTTAACAACAGTCCACTACTCATCGCCCCGTACTTGGTGCGCAGCTTTTTGCCGGGTTTTTTTTATAAATATGGAGATCATATTCAGGTCTGCAGACGCGATGTTAGGCGATGTAAGGCGAGCGTATTGGTCCCGGCGAATGCAGCATAGTTAACGGCTTGATAATTCGGCCTCAAGGTGTCCTGATAAACTGAAGACAGGTTACTCTGATACAGGTAAACAGAATAGAATTTGTAGAGAAGTTATACAGACAAGTTTCTGCATAAGATAAGCAGGCACAGGAGCTGACAGTGGAACAGGATGTCACAGGCAATCACAGGACTTGTGTCACTAGTATAGAGTGGCTTTGGTTGATGCAAACTTGATTCCGGAACAGGTTTTCAGAAATGATGCAGGAAATGGCACTTTGCAGAGAAATAGTGATTTAACGAAGCAGTCTTAATATTACACTTGTAATGTATGTTGCAGACAAGGTGAACAGGAGAACTAGACAGGTTACTCCAATACAGGCAAAAAGGATATCATGTGTAGTGTAGGACTCTGGAACAGGGTAGTACAAATTGATCAGATAAACCTTAGCACAAATAATGCAGGATTTGAATTAGACAGTCTCAGGATTGCACTTGTAATGCAGGTTGCAGACAAGGTGATCAGATAAACTGTAAACAGGATAGTCCAGAACAGGCAAACAGGATAACAGTTGTTGTACAGAAATGACTTTGGAATAGGTCAGCACAAATGATGCAGGATTAGACACTTTGCAGAGAATTAACAATTTGACTAAGACAGTCTCAAGATTGCACTTGTCATGCAGGTTGCAGACAAGGTGTTCAGATAAACTGTAAATAAGATAGTCCAAAACAGGCAAACAGGATAACATTTGTAGTGCTGATAAACTGACAGGTTCCTGCGTAGATTAAACAGGCACAGAAGAAGTCCCTTCAAGAGGCCAAAGGTCAAAGTCACAAACCAGTCTGAGCTGACTGAAGTACCTGAGGAAATTCCAGGAGAAGCAACTGAGTGGCAAGCCATGGTCCAATACCAGATAGACAGTTCAAGAAATTGAAGTTCCAGAGGAGAATCCGGAAGAATAGTCATGTCACTAGATAAGGTCACAATACTGGCAGGCAGAAACAGGAAACACAGGATCAGATGCACCAACGCAGGAGTTAGACTTACAATGCAAGACCCCAGATTGAACGGAGAGTCTTTTATAGCAAGCTGATTGTTGTTATTACCGGCAAGCAGGTGGAGGTGTAGAGCAAGCAGCTACAGGCAACATGACTCCAAGAAAGCCCTCTGATGGCTTAGAGGCTAAAATAGCAGCCAAGACACAGCATACTGGAAATCTGGAGACCGAGGTTCAATCCTGGGTTCAATCCAAGAGAACGAAGAAAAATTGATAATAGGAGTAAATTAGAAAGTTGCTTAAAATTTGCTTGCTCTATCTGAATCACAAAAGAAAACAATTTGGGTTCAGTGTCCCTTTAACCATTTCACATACATATAGTTTAAAAAAAATCAATTAATTAATTGCTCAAAAAATAAAATTAAATAAGATAAAATAAAATGAAAATTCTTTGGTAAGCTAAAAAATGTGGGCCCACAAAAATTACAATTAAACAGAAACCACCTGCAATCAGAATTTATCATAAATTCTTCTTCATCCAACATATACAAATATAAGTGTAAAAGAAAGTCTAAAAATGTGTTGCAATAGTCATCAAGACGAAAGTTTCAGAAGTTAGAAATAAACGGCAAACAAATCTGTTTATCAAAGACCCGAAATCCTAGGCGTGATTCAGAAGTTCCACAGAAGCTGTAGAGGGCAGGGCCGCCATCAGGGGGTGACAGGGGTGACTCCTGTCAGGGTCCCAATGGGCCAGGGGGGCCACCAGTGGGTACTACAGCAGAGTGCTAATTGAGGAAGGAAATGTTATTACAAGGAGTAAAGTATTAGCATTTGAAAGGGTTTCTGAGTGTGCACTAAACCACTATGCACAGTGTGAGACAGACTTGGCACTTTGTTTGTACAGTGTGTGCCTGAGTCAGACGGCAGATCACTTTCATTTGCAGAGGAGGTAGGACTTACTTAGCAAATGTTTTTTTATTTATTTGTGCAATTTCAGATTGTAACTTCAGTGTGGTAGTAGTTGTATGGTGGGGCCAGGGGTCCATAAAAACATTTTTTTTTTTTGCAGCAGTGTATTTATGATTATTTGACAATGCTGTACACAAATACACAAATGGAAGGTGCCCTTTTGGCAGGTATGAACTTTTTTATTTATATATTTATTTATATATATAAATTACATTCCAGTTTACTGCCCCTTTATGCAAGGACTTTCCAGATGCAAGGAGGCATTTTATCTAAGATTTTTACATCTATAAAATGTTATACTCTCAGACTAAGATTGTTCAGTGTTTGAAATGAGACAGGTTACCTTAAAACTGTTCAGTTTACAGTACAGCTGACTTAATTTTGAAATACATACCAACAAGCCTAAATCCTGCATGTAACCAGATCTAATGGTATGAGTACCACAGCTTATGGTTCCACCAAGACCATATAGAGTATTGCATTTCATAAGTACAGCTGACAGATGGGAACATTTGTACTCTATATTTGAAGTGGTGCTCTTGGTTGGGGAAAATGGGGAAAAAACAAACAAACATATGTCAACCTTTTAAAAGTACTTTTCTTCATCTAGCCATCTACCCAGATCATTAATGTACAATTTTGAATTCACAGAATTATTTTTGTTTACACATTTACAAATATGGTTCTTTAAAAAGTGATCTCTTAATTTCTGCAATTTTTTATCATGCATGTCACACACTGTTGATTTAGGGGATGCAAGATGCATAAATGTTTCTTCTTGTGCGTGTTTCTGTGGGTGTCTGTGTTTATGTCTTTGTGCCTTGGTTTGTGTCTCTATGAGTGTGTATGTATTTTTTTCTGTGGGTCTCTCTGTGAGGGTGGGTGTGTATGTCTTTGTGCATTTTCTGTGGATGTCTGTGAGGGTGTGTGCATATGTCTTTGAGCTTTTTCTATGGGTGTCTCTGCCAGGGTGTGTGTATGTTTGCCTTTGTGTATTTTCTCTGGATGCCTCTGTGAGGGTGGGTGTGTATATCTGTGTTTTCTGTGGGTGTCTCTGTGAGAGTGTGTGTGTCTTTGTGTGTTTTCTGTTGATGTCTCAGTGAGGGTGTGAGTATGTATGTCTTTCTGTGTTTTATGTGGTTGTCTCTCTGTGTGTGTATGTCTTTGTGTGTTTTCTGTGGGTGTCTTTGTGTGTGTGTGTGTGTATGTCTTTGTGTGTTTTCTGAGGCTGTCTCTGTCGGTGCTTCCTTGGGTGTATGTGCAAGTTTGAGTTTGTGTGTGTCCATTGTCTGTCCCTTTTTAGGACATTTTGACCTTACTACTGATTATTCACATCTTTCTACAGACTTTGAGACTAATGAGACCATTACAAAAGTCACCAATCCGCCATTTAACCTTTAAATTATTGTTTAGGCAGTTCAGGGCCCTTCCTTTCAGCCACTGCATGCTGTTGTCACCATTTAGTTGGCATCTTCCTTTACAAAAAGATAATAAGAACTCCATATTTTGTTTTCTAAATCTCCTTTTTTTTTTTTTTTACAAAACTTTAATCTACCTCATTACTTGTCAGGTCAGTGTAAGCAAGTGCTGAGTGTCTGTTTGGGTGTCGTGACATGAAGGGGCAGAGAATCTTCTTACACACATCTTGTGGGCGTATTCTAGTTTCATATTGAAGATGTAGCCAGTAGAGCTGCGCATCTTCACCTGTCTCACGATTCGATTCGATTACGATTATCATCGTAACGATTCGATACGATTCGATTCTACGATGCATCGCGATGCATCACGATTACTGCACTATTTCTGCCCAATTTTTAAATTTTTCAGAAAAAAAAATTCAAGAAGTCAAAGTATTGAAATAAACTCTTTTTTTATTTTATTAGCTCAAAAAAGGACACTCTTCCTGTGGCAAAGTCTGAACACAGCAGACAACAACAGTTTATAGAACAGTAAATACTAAATGGCAATTGTTGTATTGGTTTGGAAACAATATTATGGCATCAAACTGTAGTTACAGAGTACGTAGTGTAAAAAGTGCAGTGCTCACAGTGTACTTCTTCAGTAAAAGAAAATATTTAAATGTATATATTATATATTAGTAAGTAGTACACTATACACTTGTAAAGAAACATGAACAACAAATAAATGTCTAACCTATCTATGTTGGTTTTAATTTAATTTCTTTACTTACTTAGTAATAATAATATAATAGACATTAAATTAAAACCCAAATAGATAGGTTAAGCTTAAGTTACCACCATAATACCTTATTTGTGTGAAAATTGTCCTCAGAAAACAAAACATAAATCCCTTATAGGTACAAAATTACAGGTGCAGTCCACTGTGCCTTCATGACTGTCAATTTGTGGCAAACAAACATCACGTGAAGAATCTGGAACACAACACAAAAGCACAGAGTGTGCACACAACACACATGTGATTGTGACATATACAATTAGTTTACACAGTTACAGACTTACAATAGTACTAGAGACTGAGAGAGAGACATTTAAAACAAGTAGCATTGAACTGAACTACTATAACTACAGTTTCTTCTTGATGATTATATTATCTTTATGGGATCACAAATATAATTAGTTAGTTATTAGTTACTGTTAAAGCAGTACTACACACAACTGAATAGTGACTGAGTCTGTCACTGAACAGTACACAGCAGTCACACACAAACAAACAATACATAAAAAAGGACACAGACATCAAGGAGTAAATCATGGTGAAGAAAGGGTGGCACGCCACTCACCTGAGGTGTGTGTGCTTTATTTTTGTATTGTGCTGTTGTGTGTGGCACTGTGTGTGTGCTGTACTGTCTGTAGTGTACAGTATATTTGTGATCCAATAAAGATTTACTCAAGGTTTACTCAAGGCTTTTCCTTCCCCTATAGTGGGGTTTGGCTTCAGTCTCACTCTCTGCATAGTGCACTCATAGACAGTTAGACAGTCACACTCACTAGACACTCAGACACTAGAGACACAGTGGGACACACACACAAACAAAAACATTCAATGGCACCACAGTCAGCCACAGTCACACTCACACTCATAGACACTTAGACAGTGACACTGGGACAGACACACAATCACATACAAACAAAAAAATTCAAAGGCAGTTAATACACTCATCTCACACACACTCATAGAGAATGAGATACATACAAACTTTTCAAACTGGCACTCACTCACAGACACACTCACACACTCATAAAGAGACAGTTAGACACTGCAGTACACACATTGTTATTGTTAACTGGTTGGTTATATTCGGTTAACCCCTACAGATCTGCCTGGGAGTGGGTGGGATGGCATTTGGGATTGGGAATTGGGATCATAAACAAAAACATATGATATCTTTCTTAAAGGGTCTATTTAAAATAGACAATTTTTTAGTGTGAATGAATAATATTAATAATCCCTTATGCAGTGTGCACTATGCACTCACTGCATTGCAAACAATACAGGGGTGTGCTGTAACAATAGCACAACATCTACAAAACAGAGCACTTCCTGATTGGCAAACATCACAGTAACACTAGAAGTAGTAATAGACATTATACAAGAAGTAGCATTGAACTACTAGATTTACTAACTTTGATTATCAATATCTTTATGGGATCACAAATATATTGTTACACAACACACACACAGTCACAGTCACACACAGTCAAACAATACCAAAAAAAACACACATAATAAAAAGAGTGAATCATGGTGAAGGGTGACACTGACTGACACGCACACATGAGGTGTGTGCAGTTGTGTGTTGTTTCTTTTGTATTGTGTGTGTGTGTGTGTGACTGTGACAGAGTGACGTGGTCGGTCGTGTTGTGTAGTGTACTAGTATATTTTGTGATCCAACAAAGATTTACTCAAGGTTTTAAGCTTCATTTTTCAAAAAGCTATAAGCTATATAACAGTAACAAATATAAAATAACTTAACAGTAGTCTGCACTGGGCAGTGGGGCACACAGCACTTTCTTCTGGATGTGCCAAAAAACATTAAATATTAATATTATAAACCTGAATCACTACTCAGAATTATGGAATATGTAGGTTTTTCTGTAAGAACACTAGTTGATCCACATGCTCTGGTTTGAGGGTGCTTCTTTTAGCCGTTACCACATCTCCTGCAGTGGAGAAAACCCGCTCTGCAGACACGCTTGTACCTGGGATACACAAGTATCGCTTTGACAAATGAGAGAGGAGGGGAAATATGACCTCATGTACATGCCACCATTTCAAAGGGTCTTCAGTGAGAGGCAGAGATGGGGCTTTACAATATTTCTCTATTTCCTCTTCAGCCTTGGCATAGGGGGTCTTGGGTTCTATTGTACCTTCAGTGTCAGTGAAAGACTGTCCCAGCAAAGTCATGAGAAGCGATGTGGACTTTCTTTTGGGAGGAGAAGGGTTATCCTCCTCGATGGCTGATTCTTCTTCCAGAGTTTCTTTTCCCTCAGGCAGTGGCACTTCATCCACGTTTGTCCTCCTAGATGTAACTGTACTAGTACACTCAATCTGTGTTTGAACAAAAGAATAGAAAAAATAGCATTCATTATTACCTCGAGCAGCCAGCCAGCTAATGCTATGTGTGTGCTCAGAGAGACAGTAATGCATAAATAAATGCATACAACAGCTCACATCTATTCAAGAAACATGATGCAATTAAAATTACCTCCAAGGATGCAGCCTCCTCAGTCACTCCTCTGTATATCTCCAATCTCTCCTCCTCTGTGAGAATAAAAGGCAGTCCCTTAAAACGAGGATCCAGGGCAGAGGCTGTATAAAGTATCTTCTTCTCTGCCTCACTGCTGTACCTCTTCAGGAGATCTGTTTTGATGGCATTCTTGATCTCATGGATCATGGGTGTGTCTCCCATGGTGTCTGTCATGTTCTGGAGCAGTTGTGCATTTAGAGGGGCAATGAGAGAAACAGTTGGATTGCGCTCTTCTGACATCAGTGTGGTTGCATCTTTCATTGGCTTTAATGCACTCACAGCATCCTCTGCATTTGACACATCTGTTTCGTTGAGAGTGCAGAGATCTGACTCACTTTTTCTGACTTCTGGAGACAACAATGTGGCACAGATTGCAGGTTGCTGTTCTAGGAACCTCTCGACCATGTCATATGAGCTGTTCCACCTTGTTGTCACATCAGTTATTAGCTTATGATTCTTCAGGCCAAGACATTTCTGTTTTTCTTTCAGACAGTGGTTTGCTGTAGTGCTGCGGTGAAAAAATGTTGATATTCGTCGCACTCTGCCTAAAAGCCTGGAGAGCGTGGCCACTTTCAGCGCCCGCTGGGATGCGAGATTCAGTGTATGGGCGAAGCATTTTACATGAGGGAATTTTCCAACTTGAGCAGCAACAATCATGTTCGAAGCATTGTCGGTCACAAGCACTACAGATTTATCGGACAGCTGCCATTCTTCCACGACACGAGACAGTAGCTCCGCCAGATGAGAACCCGTGTGAGACTCATAAACTGCTCTCGTTTGCAGCACATGCGACAAGATCTTCCAGTCCTTGCTAATGTAATGTGCAGTTACTGTTACATAAGACTCCGTCGTGACTGAAGTCCATGAATCACACGTTAGTGCGACTCGACTGGCTTGGCTCATTGATGCAATTACCTGAGCTTTTGTTTCTTGGTAGAGTGCAGGTATAACGTTTTCTGTTAAGTGATTGCGTGATGGGATCTTATAACGTGGCTCTAGTGTCTTCAACAGGTTGCGAAACCCAAGGTTTTCCACAACAGAGTAAGGCCGTAGGTCCTTCGCTATGAAAGTTGCCACAGCTTTGGTTATTCTCTTCCCTTTTTCAGAGTTGGGTGGCAAAGTTGACAGCATTGCATCAATTCTTGGCTGATGAGCTTCAGCTAGTCTTGTTATTTCCTTGGCAGTGGCACTGGCGACAGCGGCAGGGGTTAGCATCTCAGAGTGAAAACGTCTAACGTGATTTCTCAAGTTAGTAGTATTCCCTAGGTATTTAATTTTTGTGTGACAGGCTTTACAAACCGCGTGTGTCTTGTCCAATTCGTGCTTTCCAGTATGTTCATAAAATCCAAAATGTGCCCAGATGCTTGCTTTTAAAATGCTAGGTGCATTTTTTATCTCTCTATCTTTTTTGTCTCCCTCTGTCATTTTAGCATGACATGTACATATGTGACGGATGATGTTGTTGTCAACGTCAAACTCTGTCAGTGTTAAAAAAAAAAGAAAATACACTAAGTTCCAGTTGTCAAAATGTCAAGCCGCAAATGTAAAATCAACAAGTACTAGTAACTTCAACTACTTTGCCAATGCCATACATTTTGCGAACATAAATTTTAAAACAAATTGCATTGTGATAATTGCAGGGGACATCACTCACTCACTGACACAGTTACTGTAATATATTACACACTTAAAGGTGCAAAAACCCAAACATTTACTTTCATGATTCAGATAGAGAATACAATTTTAAATAAACATCATAACTAACTCTTCTATTATTTAATTTGCTTCATACTTCTCAGATATCGTTTGTTGATGACATATTAGCAATGCATTGCACAGCACACACATTACTTACTATAAGTATATAATACTTTGTGCACAAGGAGGAGGCTATGCATTTCAACAAAGGATAAGCAAATTATATAATAGGGAAAGTTGTTTAAAATTGCATGCACTTTCTTGAATTAATATATTATTAAAATATTAGAACTTCAGACCAGGCCATCCATCCATGTGAAAAACATGTAGATAATAGATACAGATTAGACTAATAGAGACATTATTAGACAATAATAGTATACTATATTTATTTATAATACATTTTTTATATATGCAATATTATTCAATAATGCAGCAATTAATTATGCAGCAGCCTGAGCCTCAGTCAGCTCAGCATACTACGTTAAGTAAATAAGGCAAGTATTTAATTGTTACCCCTTATTGTGTAATAAATGTGATTGTGTACCCCTTATTGATTTGCTCTTACCTATTGGCAAGTAGTAGGCAGTTGAGGCAATAGGCAGGCATGGCAATGGCAATTATGGCATGGCATTGGCAAAATGTACAACGTTTTGGTAACTATTAACTAAACAAACAGTTAGTTAGTCTAATTCTCACCATAGGTCTCCTCCTCTGTCTCCCACAAAATAAAAATGAGCCCGCCGTGTAGCTGTAGTATACCGCCGTGTACCATCATCAATCTCAGGCAACAAACTCCTGCTTTGCTGCTTTGCTCCTACTGCGTAACTTCGGCACTTCAAGAGACCGCCCATGAGCGCCCATGTTGCTTTATTGGGTGACGTGACGTCAGTGACGTCAAAACGATGTACCGCGCACTTTCGCGCACTTTCTTTTACGTTTCCTGGAGGCTGGTCACGTGGGTAACGTTAATCGATTATCGCGTCTCAGCGCATCGATGCAGAATCGTTTCATGCCGCATCGCGATGCATCGTCAAAACGATTATTTTTGACAGGCCTAGTAGCCAGTTAGTTCTAGTAATACTGTATTTCACACATAGCACTAATTGTAAACTTTTGTTAAGCAGACTGCTCTGACCTCAGGAATTGATGAGCCCTGCAGTGTTTACAACAATATTATAGATCTTTATAAAGAAATAGAAATGCAGTGGTGTTTTCCCTCAAACACTCTAAAATAAGTGAATACATAGAATGATATGCTATATAAATGCAGGTCCATCAAAGCCCAGGGTGAATTATCGTCAGGCCTTATCCCTTGATATGTGTATATAGAGGCTTATCGGAGTGAGGTAGGGGCCTAACTAATTGCAGGTTTAAGGCTGCTGTTGGAGTCTGAAAACACTGAGGTTGATCACAATCCTTTAGAAAAAAAATCATATCAAATGATTTATCTGCAAAAATCCCCATAGACTTTAATGGGAATTTTCTGTTGAAAATCATTAGATAAGTATTTTCTAAAGGATTGTGATCAACTGCATTGTTGGAAACTATAGACAAAGGCACTCTGATGAGCTACTATGATGCTAATGACAGGGTTTTTTATTTTAGGGTGTTTTTTTGGGGGGGTGCTTTTCTGTATATAATAAAAATACAGCTTGATTATGATCAAATTAATATATTAAATATCATTATCAGCATAAAAACAGCTGAATTAAATTAAACAGGGATATTTGTACTTATTATTGGTTCAATCACAATCCTTTAGAAATTATCTATTTTTCACAAACCCCTGAGTGGGCTCTGCAGTAAGGAGCTGTTGCACAGAAGTACCAGGTTCAGGCTTGTGTGATTTACTCTTTTTGGCTTGGTAGTACAAAAAAGCAGTAAAACTCAAGACAATCAGGTTAAGTACAAGATCTGCAGGAAGTTTATTGAACTGTAAACAGACAGGCAGGATACTTCAACAGGAGTGAATTAGGAATAGAACTGACAGGTTGTAGATACAGATCAGAGTATCACAGGTAACTGGAAACTGGTACAGGTGATTGCAGACTACACTCTGGAACAAGTTAGTTCAGGATGAGTGCATGCACAGACACTGGAACAGGATGCGGCAGGCAAACACAGGAGCTGTCACTTATACAGAGAGACATAGAATAAGGTTAGCACAAATTATGCAAGATCAAGTACTTGGCAGAGAATTAGAGTTTAAACAAAAACGGTCTTAGTAGTAAACTTGTAATGCAGATTAAAGACAAGGAGGGATATTTATCAAGTCGTCAACCGCAAATATGCTGGAATTCCACAGCGTAATTGTGGCAAGCCTGATTCGACCTAGTTGTCAAAGCCTACAGACCGGCAAAAGTTGAAATCTGTGACGTAACATACGATCCGCCGGTCTAAATCCGACACAAATCAATGCTTACGTCATTACAGATGTTCTGATTAAAAATTCGGCACTATCTGACAACTTTTGCAAGTTATCAAATTTCTAACAAGTACGCTCGCCATTATTCAGGCCCAGCGTACCTAGTTTTATATCCGCCACCCTGGAGGCCTCGGATTCCATAGGAATCAATGGCAGTCTGAAAGCAGAGAAAGCTTATGTTCGATGCTGTCAGATATCCCATTGATTTCTATGTTAGAAAATCAGTTATGTTTACATCTAACACCCTAACATAAGCCCTGAGTCTAAACACCCATAATCTGCCGCCCCGACATCGCCGCAAGCTAAATAAAATTTATTAACCCCGATTCTGCTGCTCCCAGACCCCGCCGCCACTAAATTAAGTTATTAACCCCTATCCCGCCGCTCCCGGAGCCCACCGCAACTAAATAAATGTATTAACCACTATCCCGCCGCTCCCGGACCCCGCCGTAACTGTAATAAAATTATTAACCCCTAAACCCCTGGCCTCCCACATCACTACCACTAACTAAACCTATTAACCTCTAAACCGCCAGCCCCCACATCGCTATAAACTAAATTAAGCTATTGACCCTTAAACCTAACAACCCGCTAACTTTACATTAAATATTAACTCATCCCTATCTTAGAATAAATTAAAACTTACCTTTAGAATTAAAATAAACTATATTAAACTAGTAATTAACCTACCCTAACTATTATACTAAAATTACATTAAACTATATTAAACTATTAATTAACCTACCCTAACTATTATACTAAAATTACATTAAACTATATTAAACTATTAATTAACCTACCCTAACTATTATACTAAAATTACATTAAACTATATTAAACTATTGATTAACCTACCCTAACTATTATACTAAAATTACATTAACTAACAATTAAATAAACTATATTACATATTAAAAAAAACCTAACCCTACTCAAATTATTTAAATCTACTATTAAAAATTACTAAATTACAAAAAATAACAACTAAGTTACAAAAAAATAAAAAACACTAAGTTACAAAAAATAAAAAACACTAAGTTCTATTCTATTGGCTGATTGGAATAGCAGATAGAATGCAAGCTCACTCCTATTGGCTGATTGGATCAGCCAATAGGATAAACGCTCAATCCTATTGGCTGATTGAAACAGCCAATAGGATTTTTTACCCTTTAATTCCTATTGGCTGATAGAATTCTATCAGCCAATCGGAATGTAAGGGACGCCATCTTGGATGACGTACCTTAAAAGGAAACTTCATTCTTCGTTGACCATCGTAAGAAGAGGATGCTCCGCGCCGGATGTCTTGAAGATGGAGCTGCTCCGCGACGGATGGATGAAGATAGAAGATGCCGTCTGGATGAAGACTTCGGCCCGCTTGGATGAAGACTTCTGCCGGCTTCACTGAGGACTTCTGCCGCTTGGATGAGGATGGATGTCCGGTCTTCGAAAACTGTAAGTGGATCGTCAGTGGTTAGTGTTAGGATTTTTAAGGGTTTATTGGGTGGGCTTTAATTTTAGGTTAGTGACTTTGGGCAGTAAATGAGCTAAATGCCCTTTTAAGGGGAGCTTAGGTTTTTTAGATAGGGTTTTTATTTGGGGGTGTTGGTTGTGTGGGTGGTGGGTTTTACTGTTGGGGGGGTGTTTGTATTTTTTTTAAAGGTAAAAGAGCTGATTTCTTTGGGGAAATGCCCCGCAAAAGGCCCTTTTAAGGGCCATTGGTAGTTTATTGTAGGCTAGGGTTTTTTTTTATTTTGGGGGTCTTTTTTATTTTGATAGGGCTATTAGATTAGGTGTAATTGTTTATTTTTGATACTGTGGTTTGTTTGTTTTTGTAACTTAGTGTATTTTATTTTTTGTGACTTAGTTGTTATTTTTTTTTAGTAATTTTTAATAGTAGATTTAAATAATTTGAGTAGGGTTAGGGTTTTTTAATATGTAATATAGATAATTTAATTGTTAGTTTAATGTAATTTTAGTATAATAGTTAGGGTAGGTTAATAATAGTTTAATATAGTTTATTTTAATTCTAAAGGTAAGTATAAATGTATTATAAGATAGGGATGAGTTAATATTTAGTGTAAAGTTAGCGGGTTGATAGGTTTAGGGGTTAATAGCTTAATTTAGTTTACGGCGATGTGGGGGGCTGTCGGTTTAGGGGTTAATATGTTTAGTTAGTGGTGGTGATGTGGGAGGCCAGAGGTTTAAGGGTTAATACATTTATTTAGTACCGGTGGGATCCAGGAGCGGCGGGATAGGGGTTAATACATTTATTTAGTTGCAGAGGGGTCCGGGAGCGGCAGGATAGGGGTTAAACATTTTAGTATAGTGGCAGTGTTTAGTGACAGGATATAAATAAAGTTGGGAAAAAGCCGAATAGCAGCGAGATCGATGACTGCTAGTTAACAACAGTCCACTGCTCATCGCCCCGTACTTGGTGCGCAGCTTTTTGCCGGGTTTTTTTTATAAATATGGAGATCATATTCAGGTCCGCGGACGCGATGTTAGGCGATGTAAGGCGAGCGTATTGGTCCCGGCGAATGCAGCATAGTTGACGGCTTGATAATTTGGTCTCAAGGCGTCCTGATAAACTGAAGACAGGTTACTCTGATACAGGTAAACAGAATAGAATTTGTAGAGAAGTTATACAGACAAGTTTCTGCATAAGATAAGCAGGCACAGGAGCTGACAGTGGAACAGGATGTCACAGGCAATCACAGGACTTGTGTCACTAGTATAGAGTGGCTTTGGTTGATGCAAACTTGATTCCGGAACAGGTTTGCAGAAATGATGCAGGAAATGGCACTTTGCAGAGAAATAGTGATTTAACGAAGCAGTCTTAATATTACACTTGTAATGTATGTTGCAGACAAGGTGAACAGGAGAACTGGACAGGTTACTCCAATACAGGCAAAAAGGATATCATGTGTAGTGTAGGACTCTGGAACAGGGTAGTACAAATTGATCAGATAAACCTTAGCACAAATAATGCAGGATGAGACACTTTGCAGAGAAATAACAATTTGAATTAGACAGTCTCAGGATTGCACTTGTAATGCAGGTTGCAGACAAGGTGATCAGATAAACTGTAAACAGGATAGTCCAGAACAGGCAAACAGGATAACTGTTGTAGTACAGAAATGACTTTGGAATAGGTCAGCACAAATGATGCAGGATTAGACACTTTGCAGAGAATTAACAATTTGACTAAGACAGTCTCAGGATTGCACTTGTCATGCAGGTTGCAGACAAGGGGGGGTAGTTATCAAGCCGTCAACCTCAAATACGCTGGAATTCCGCAGCGTATTTTTGGCGAGGCTGATCCGCCTTAGTTATCAAAGGCTAGAGACCGGCAAAAGTAGAATTTTGTGACGTAAGCTTCGATCCGCCGGACTCAGTCCGACACAGATCGATTCTTACGTCACTCCAGATGTTCCGCACACAAGTGCGGCACAATCTGACTACTTTTCCTAGTTATCAAAAAACTAGCAGGTACGTTCGGCACTTTTCCGGCCCAGCGTACCTGGTTTTCAATCCGCCGCCCTGAAGGCGGCGGATCCCATAGGAATCAATGGGAGTCTGACCATAGCGAAAGTACAAGTTCGCTGCTGCCAGACATCCCATTGATTTCTATGGGAGATGTCTACACCTAACACCCTAACATGTACCCCGAGTCTAAACACCCCTAAGCTGTCCCCCCCTACACCGCCGCAACTAAATAAAGTTATTGCCCCCTAAACCGCCGCTCCCGGAGCCCACCGCAACTATATTAAACATGTTAACCCCTAAACCGCCGCTCCCGGAGCCCACCGCAAGCTACTCTATACATATTAACCCCTAAACCGCCGCTCCCAGAGCCCACCGCAAGCTACTCTATACATATTAACCCCTAAACCTCCACTCCCGGAGCCCACCACAAGCTACTCTATACATATTAACCCCTAAACCGCCGCTCCCGGAACCTGCCGCAACCTATATTAAATTTATTAACCCCCTAATCTGCCCCCCCTACACCGTCGCCACCTATAATACATTTATTAATCCCTATCCTGCCCCCCACTACACCGCCGCCACTGTAATAAATGTATTAACCCCTAAACCTGTCTAACACTAACCCTAACACCCCCTTAACTTAAATATTAATTAAATAAATCTAAATAATATTTCTATTATGAACTAAATTAATCCTATTTAAAACTAAATACTTACCTTTAAAATAAACCCTAATATAGCTACAATATAAATAATAATTATATTGTAGCTATCTTAGGATTTATTTTTATTTTATAGGCAACTTTCAATTTATTTTAACTAGGTACAAAAGCTATTAAATAGTTAATAACTATTTAATAGCTACCTAGCTAAAATAAAGAGAAATTTACCTGTAAAATAAAAAATAACCTAAATTACAATTACACCTAACACTACATTATACTTAAATAAATTATTCCTATTTAAAACTAATTACTTACCTGTAAAATAAACCCTAAGATAGCTACAATGTAATTAATAATTACATTGTAGCTATTTTAGGATTTATATTTATTTTACAGGTAACTTTGTATTTATTTTAGCTAGTTAGAATAGTTATTAAATAGTTATTAACTATTTAATAACTACCTAGCTAAAAGATATACAAAATTACCTGTAAAATAAATCCTAACCTAAGTTACAATTAAACCTAACACTACACTATCATTAAATAAATTAAATAAATTAACTACAAATAACTACAATTAAATACAATTACATGAACTAACTAAAGTACAAAAAATAAAAAAAGCTAAGTTACAAAAAATAAAAAAATAGGTTACAAACATTTAAAAAATATTACAACAATTTTAAGCTAATTACACCTAATCTAAGCCCCCTAATAAAATAACAAAGCCCCCCAAAATAAAAAAATTCCCTACCATATTCTACATTAAAAAAGTTTTTTACCTTACCAGCCCTTAAAAGGGCTCTTTTGCCTGTAAAAGAAAAATACAATCCCCCCAACATTAAAACTCACCACCCACATACCCCTAATCTAACCCAAACCCCCCTTAAAATAACCTAACACTAATCCCCTGAAGATTATCCTACCTTGAGTCGTCTTCACTCAGCCGAGCGAGCCACCGATGGAACTGAAGAGGAGATCCGGAGCGGCAGAAGTGATCCTCCAATCGGAATTAAGGTAGGAAAAATCTTATTGGCTGATTGAATCAGCCAATCAGATTGAAGTTCAATCCGATTGGCTGATCCAATCAGCCAATCAGATTGAGCTTGCATTCTATTGGCTGATCCGATCAGCCAATAGAATGCGAGCTCAATCTGATTGGCTGATTCAATCAGCCAATCAGATTTCCTACCTTAATTCCGATTGGCTGATAGAATCCTATCAGCCAATCGGAATTGAAGGGACGCCATCTTGGATGACGTCCCTTCAAGGAGCCTTCATTCGTCGGTAGTCCGTCGGGAAAGAAGGATGTTCTGCGTCGGCGGGATGAAGATTGAAGACCCGCTTGGAAAATGACATCGCCCGGATGGAAGACTTCTTCAGCGCCGACTGGAGGATCACTTCATCGGATGGAAGATTTCTTCAGCGCCCCTTGGAGGATCACTTCTGCCGCTCCGGATCTCCTCTTCAGTTCCATCGGTGGCTCGCTCGGCTGAGTGAAGATGACTCAAGGTAGGATGATCTTCAGGGGATTAGTGTTAGGTTATTTTAAGGGGGGTTTGGGTTAGATTAGGGGTATGTGGGTGGTGGGTTTTAATGTTGGGGGGGTTGTATTTTTCTTTTACAGGCAAAAGAGCAGTTTTCTTTGGGGCATGCCCCCGCAAAAGGCCCTTTTAAGGGCTGGTAAGGTAAAAGAGCTTTGAACTTTTTTAATGTAGAATAGGGTAGGGAATTTTTTTATTTTGGGGGGCTTTGTTATTTTATTAGGGGGCTTAGATTAGGTGTAATTATCTTAAAATTGTTGTAATATTTTTTAAATGTTTGTAACCTATTTTTTTTATTTTTTGTAACTTAGCTTTTTTTATTTTTTGTACTTTAGTTAGTTTATGTAATTGTATTTAATTGTAGTTATTTGTATTTAATTTATTTAATTAATTTAATGATAGTATAGTGTTAGGTTTAATTGTAACTTAGGTTAGGATTTATTTTACAGGTAATTTTTTTTATTTCTTTTAGCTAGGTAGTTATTAAATAGTTAATAACTATTTAATAACTATTCTAACTAGCTAAAATAAATACAAAGTTACCTGTAAAATAAATATAAATCCTAAAATAGCTACAATGTAATTATTAATTATATTGTAGCTATCTTAGGGTTTATTTTACAGGTAAGTATTTAGTTTTAAATAGGAATAATTTATTTAAGTATAGTGTAGTGTTAGGTGTAATTGTAACTTAGGTTAGTTTTTATTTTACAGGTTAATTTCTCTTTATTTTAGCTAGGTAGCTATTAAATAGTTAATAACTATTTAATAGCTATTGTACCTAGTTAAAATAAATTGAAAGTTGCCTGTAAAATAAAAATAAATCCTAAGATAGCTACAATATAATTATTATTTATATTGTAGCTATATTAGGGTTTATTTTAAAGGTAAGTATTTAGTTTTAAATAGGATTAATTTAGTTAATAATAGAAATATTATTTAGATTTATTTAATTAATATTTAAGTTAGGGGGGTGTTAGGGTTAGTGTTAGACTTAGGTTTAGGGGTTAATAAATTTATTACAGTGGCGGCGGTGTAGTGGGGGGCAGGATAGGGGTTAATAAATGTATTATAGGTGGCGATGGTGTAGGGGGGCAGATTAGGGGGTTAATAAATTTAATATAGGTTTAGGGGTTAAACTATTTATTTAGTTGCGTCGAGGTGCGGGATCAGCAGGATAGGGGTTAATAACTTTATTATACAGGGCGACGGTATAGGGGGGGGCAGGATAGGGGTTACTAGGTATAATGTAGGTTGCGGCGGTGTCCGGGAGCGGCGGTTTAGGGGTTAATACATTTATAAGAGTTGCGGCGGGGTCTAGGAGCGGCAGTTTAGGGGTTAATACATTTATAAGCATTGCGGCAGGGTCTAGGAGTGGCGGTTTAGGGGTTAGTAACTTTATTGAGTTGCGGGGGGCTCCGGGGGTGCCGGTATAGGGGGTAGAACAGTATAGTTTAGTGTGGGTGTTTAGTGACAGGCTAGCAATAAAGCTGTAAAAAAGCCCAAGAGCAGCGAGATTGGATGAGTGATAACTCTCACAGTCCGCTGCTCATCGCCCCGTACTTGGTGCACGGCTTTTTGACAGATTTATTGATAACTTAGGCGAATTTTTTCAGTTCAGCGGCGGCAATGGTAGGCGAGCTTAGGCAGGCGTATTGGGCCGGCGAAGGCAGGAAAGTTGACACGTTGATAACTACCCCCCAAGGTGTTCAAATAAACTGTAAATAAGATAGTCCAAAACAGGCAAACAGGATAACATTTGTAGTGCTGATAAACTGACAGGTTCCTGCGTAGATTAAACAGGCACAGAAGAAGTCCCTTCAAGAGGCCAAAGGTCAAAGTCACAAATCAGTCTGAGCTGACTGAAGTACCTGAGGAAATTCCAGGAGAAGCAACTGAGTGGCAAGCCATGGTCCAATACCAGATAGACAGTTCAAGAAATTGAAGTTCCAGAGGAGAATCCGGAAGAATAGTCATGTCACTAGATAAGGTCACAATACTGGCAGGCAGAAACAGGAAACACAGGATCAGATGCACCAACGCAGGAGTTAGACTCACAATGCAAGACCCCAGATTGAACGGAGAGTCTTTTATAGCAAGCTGATTGTTGTTATTACCGGCAAGCAGGTGGAGGTGTAGAGCAAGCAGCTACAGGCAACATGACTCAAAGAAAGCCCTCTGATGGCTTAGAGGCTAAAATAGCAGCCAAGACACAGCATACTGGAAATCTGGAGACCTGGGTTCAATCCTGGGGATGGACATTACAGTATCCAATGGCTTTCAACAGTCACCATAAAAACTATAGGGAGATTTTTGTAGATAAATCCCCAAAAATGTAAGGGACTCCTGTAGGGGTGTCCCAATACCCAGTTCAAGAAGCACTGACATATACATCTGAATAAAATATAATAGCTAAATAAAAAATATGTTAGTTGCATTTAGATACATACAAATAATAATTCTCTGGGATAGCTATAAGCTCCTTGATAAGACCTAATGTGTTTATTTATTTATCCTTATTTAAATTTCCATTTGAGCAATGCAAAGAAATGCACGTACTACTATTTGTTTTTTTAAGGTTTCATGATATCCTAAAACATAGAAATATGTCACATGTTTGTTCAAATAAGCCATTAGCTTTGTTCGAGTTAAATATACACAGATTGTAAGCATGACTAAAGCATGACTAATCCTTTGGATTTGTTCCATTTAAATGTATTTATGTGCATTTTTTGCACTTCATTGCTTTTTCAGGGTTTTCAAACTCAGGCTGTTCCAATCCATTTGAAATTAATTAGAAAATCCAGTTATTGATCCAAGTTCATTAAAACCTGTTTGAGACTAATATCTCGCTGAAAACCCTTGGTGCAACACCCCAACTCGAAAATTGTGCAACTCAAAGAGATTTTTATCAGTTCCTTGCCACACCCACAAGTTGCTATGGAGTTGCCTATATAATCAGTAGAGGAGCATCTATCATTGAACCTTTCACCTTGTGGTGCATAGAATGCTGTCCACTGTGAAGAACACCAGCATTATTGAAACACCTTCAAAATATTACAGAACAAAATAATTGAAAATGGAGAAAAAAATCTCAATTAAACAATTCACACTAGCATATGCATAAAAAAGGTAAGAATGAAAAAAACAAAACAAGAACAACTTTATTAATATTGCACTAGTAAGTAACAAAAGCAACTTGAGAGACTTCAAATGTGCAATAGTGTCTTTTTCCTTATCATAAGAGTGTAAGTAAAAAATCCTGACCATGCCCGTAATACCCACAACCATCGTCTTGATTGTGCCTGATAGGTCTTTAAGACACCTTACATTCTATCCAATAAAATTATTTTTCCATAACAAAACAGACATGTGAGTATTTTACAGATATAAAAATGTATAAGGACCATATTTGAAGCGTGTCTCCAATGTTCTTGCAGTCATAGGCCTAGATTTGGAGTTTGGCGTTAGCCGTGAAAACCAGCGTTAGAGGCTCCTAACGCTGGTTTTAGGCTAACTCCGGTATTTGGAGTCACTCAAAATAGGGTCTAACGCTCACTTTTCAGCCGCGACTTTTCCATACCGCAGATCCCCTTACGTAAATTGCGTATCCTATCTTTTCAATTGGATCTTTCTAACTCCGGTATTTAGAGTCGTGGCTGAATTGAGCGTTAGACATCTAACGACAAAACTCCAGCCGCAGGAAAAAAGTCAGTAGTTAAGAGCTTTCTGGGCTAATGCCGGTTCATAAAGCTCTTAACTACTGTACTCTAAAGTACACTAACACCCATAAACTACCTATGTACCCCTAAACTGAGGCCCCCCCACATCGCTGCCATTCGATTACATTTTTTTAACCCCTAATCTGCCGACCGCCACGTACGTTATACTTATGTACCCCTAATCTGCTGCCCCTAACACTGCCGACCCCTGTATTATATTTATTAACCCCTAACCTGCCCCCCACAACGTCGCCGCCAGCTACCTACAATAATTAACCCCAATCTGCCGACCGCAAAGCGCCGCCACCTACATTATAGCTATGTACCCCTAATCTGCTGCCCCTAACACCGCCGACCCCTATATTATATTTATTAACCCCTAATCTGCCCCCCACAACGTCGCCTCCACCTGCCTACACTTATTAACCCCTAATCTGCCGAGCGGACCGCACCGCTACTATAATAAAGTTATTAACCCCTAATCCGCATCACTAACCCTATAATAAATAGTATTAACCCCTAATCTGCCCTCCCTAACATCGCCAACACCTAACTTCAAACATTAACCCCTAATCTGCCGACCGGAGCTCACCGCTACTATAATAAATGTATTAGCCCCTAAAGCTAAGTCTAACCCTAACACTAACACCCCCCTAAGTTAAATATAATTTTTATCTAACGAAATTAATTAACTCTTATTAAATAAATTATTCCTATTTAAAGCTAAATACTTACCTGTAAAATAAATCCTAATATAGCTACAATATAAATTATAATTACATTGTAGCTATTTTAGGATTAATATTTATTTTACAGGCAACTTTGTAATTATTTTAACCAGGTACAATAGCTATTAAATAGTTAAGAACTATTTAATAGTTACCTAGTTAAAATAATTACAAAATTACCTGTAAAATAAATCCTAACCTAAGTTACAATTAAACCTAACACTATACTATCATTAAATTAATTAAATAAAATACCTACAATTACCTACAATTAAACCTAACACTACACTATCAATAAATAAATTAAATACAATTCCTACAAATAACTACAATGAAATAAACTAAAGTACAAAAAATAAAAAAGAACTAAGTTACAAAAAATAAAAAAATATTTACAAACATAAGAAAAATATAACAACAATTTTAAACTAATTACACCTACTCTAAGCCCCCTAATAAAATAACAAAGACCCCCAAAATAACAAAATGCCCTACCCTATTCTAAATTACTACATTTCAAAGCTCTTTTACCTTACCAGCCCTGAACAGGGCCCTTTGCGGGGCATGCCCCAAGAAATTCTTTTGCCTGTAAAAAAAAACATACAATACCCCCCCCCAACATTACAACCCACCACCCACATACCCCTAATCTAACCCAAACCCCCCTTAAATAAACCTAACACTAAGCCCCTGAAGATCTTCCTACCTTGTCTTCACCCTACCAGGTTCACCGATCCATCCTGAAGAGCTCCTCCGATGTCCTGATCCAAGCCCAAGCGGGGGGCTGAAGAGGTCCATGATCCGGCTGAAGTCTTCATCCAAGCGGGAGCTGAAGAGGTCCATGATCCGGATGAATTCTTCTATCAACGGCATCTTCAATCTTCTTTCTTCCGGATCCATCTTGCAGACCTCCGACGCGGAACATCCTCTACTCCCGACGCCTACTAGCCGAATGACGGTTCCTTTAAGGTACGTCATCCATGATGGCGTCCCTCGAATTCCGATTGGCTGATAGGATTCTATCAGCCAATCGGAATTAAGTTAGGAATATTCTGATTGGCTGATGGAATCAGCCAATCAGAATCAAGATCAATCCGATTGGCTGATCCAATCAGCCAATCAGATTGAGCTCGCATTCTATTGGCTGATCGGAACAGCCAATAGAATGCAAGCTCAATCTGATTGGCCGATCGAATCAGCCAATCGGATTGTACTTGATTCTGATTGGCTGATTCCATCAGCCAATCAGAATATTCCTACCTTAATTCCGATTGGCTGATAGAATTCTATCAGCCAATCGGAATTCGAGGGACGCCATCTTGGATGATGTCCCTTAAAGGAACCGTCATTCGGCTAGTAGGCGTCGGGAGAAGAGGATGTTCCGCGTCGGAGGTCTGCAAGACCTACTGAAAAATAATTTTGGCTTCTTTTGAACATAATTTGACTGTTTAAAAATATTTTTTTTCAACGTTTACACATACCTATATATTCAGTTTACATATTAATGAACTATTGTTTTTTAGTTAAATAAAAAATAATTCAAAACACAGCTCGGATCAAATGTTTATACTACAGTTAAAATATGATCATCAGTTCATTTTTTTATTATTTTTTTTTTGCATTTTAGGTCTTGATTACAAGTGTCACAATATTTTTCCCGCTAGAACATGAAGAATAAATTGGCATTCAGATGGTTTATCAGTGGTGATGATTGAAACATATTGCAATTGGTTCTTATGAAAGTCATGATTGTGTGATCCTATTTTAAAACCTGGTTATGAAGAAACAAGCACTGTTAGTGACAAATGCAACAGTGTGAGATTGACTTTAAATCAAACACTAAAATAAAAATTAAACACACAAATTGTAGATGTTGGTGTCCTGATGTGACTCTCCCTTAGCTGTAAAGGATATAATGTACTTAATACTTATACATATATATGTGAACCTATACATATGTAAATGTATGCCCTGTCCATCATATACAGCCTACACGATAGGGATAAATAGACCTTTAATGAATCAATACCATGTATTTTAATAGACCTCTACAATGTTTCCTATATCTATTTCAGAGTGTTTTGTGCATGTGCAAGATAATAGACTGTTTGTAAATAACCTTGGAATGATGGAAAAAATGTCTTTACAAGGACTAATCAACTGTTTTGAGGTACCGAATTTGAAAAGTCAAAACTAGCCTCAAAAAGATGTTTAAAATTAACTTGAAAATGGATTGTGATCACCAAGATTTTTTTGGCCCCATAGTAAAAATAGGGCTTTTAGCAAGGATCTGAAAACAGGTTCACAGTTCGGGAAATAGATGAAAATGCGCTATTGTGATCCCGTGGCCTTTTGCCAGAAAAATAGCTGAAAAGGCCTCAGCTAAAATATTTTAATCGAGACCAAAGTTAGAAAAATGTATAATGAGCAAGTTTTGCTATTTTGAAAGTGAAATCCTTAATTTCACTCAGGTAAACTGTTATTGTCATTTTACACTCTACAACGGTATTGATGTAAACACCTGTGCTGCAAGGGAAAGACCCGCTGAATGGCCATTGCATTAGTGATTTACATTAGTATAACATGAAACTGGTAGGTTTCTGTTAACTTCACAATGGGAATTGGGGTTACATTATACTCCAGTAACTTATGCTCAAGTTTATAGGGACATTCAAAAATTAAATGCACATAGACTTATTACATCTTTGAATAGAAACATATTTGCAATATACTTGTATACTGTCCTCACTACTGATAGCTAGACAGCTAGTTAACAAACCAGACAGAAATAGCTTTGTGTTTATTCCAAACTGATTTTACTTCTGAATAGTTATTTTGTAAAACTGCAATACAATAAGAAACGTTGAAATTACAATATGTACTTATACGTGGTGCTTGCAATACATACAATAATACATGTTTCTAACACAGAGAGCTTACATTTAAACCTTACAGCAAATAGCAATGCAATTCAAATGTACAATGAACTCTTAGCAAACAAATAACTTACAGGCATATGTATATTTAGAGGCAAATATGAAGAGCTAATTTCCATGCTTCTTGAAGCTAAGATGGCTGCTGTGAAACTGAAAGTAAAAACTTTTCATTGACAATTGAGAACTTTATTAACAAGAGGCAGGACACTTCCTGATTCATTCTGGAGAGGAACTAAGCTGTAATTACAATATAAAACCACCAGATGGCAACAACATAATAACCATATAATAGACAGAACACTCCCAGCCTGGTATAAACATATACCACTATTACATGATATATAAATTATTATTAAATTCAACCAGATAACTTTTTACTTTTAAAAAGAACAATCAAATCTGACACAGGTCTAAGGTATACTTTAGCAGTCCCTTGTTTAATGATTTTGACCTCTACTTTGCGAATTTTACCATCACCACTAGGAATGGTTTTTACAATAAGACTCATTGTCCATCCATTGCGCTTTACTTGAGTCTTTCAACAATACAAGATCCCCTTCTTGAACATTTTGTTTCTCTTTCCATTTTCTATATTTCCATGTTTGGATACATTTGATAGTCACTGTTTCAGCTTGCAAGAAATCTAATGAATGGCATAACCTTTTGCAGCAATGCCAGCCTGTACATGACTCCTTTTGAGTGCTGCTGGAAAATGACTTGGCGATATGAATAAGTGTTGCTATACCTCTCACAAGGGACTTCCACTTTGAGAATCGGAGAAATCTATGTGAGTCTAACTGGCATTCATACACTTCAGTTATTAAAGCTGTCACTTCAGGTCTGATCTCACTGTCAGAATCTGGTTTGATGAGGTCAAATACTTTAGCTTCAGATTGATCACTTGTATCTGCCTGATGTAAGAAATCTGGGCCTGAGAACCAGTTGGTATGTTTTAGGTGAGCTGCCTGAATTGGTCTAGTACCATGATCTGATGGATTCTGACTGGTGTTAATATAATGCCACTGATCTGGATTAGTAGATTTTCTAATACTAATTATTCTGTTTGAGACATATACATGAAATCTCCTACAAGTATTGTGAATGTAACCTAACACAATTTTGCTATCAGTGTAATATTTAACTGCATAAAGTTCAATGTCCATTTCTTCAGTAATAAGTTCAGAAAGCTCAACTGACAAAACAGCTGCACATAATTCTAGATGTGGTACTGTATGGGCTGGTCTTGGAGCTAGTTTATATTTGCCCATAATAAAGCCTACATGACATTGACTGTTACTGTCTATGACTCTGAGATATGCCACAGCTGCTATCGCTACAGTAGAAGCATCAGAAAAAGCACATACCTCCTTTCTCACTGTGGACGATAGTGACACCAGCACATAGGGTCTGGGAATATTGAGATCTTCAAGATGGATCAGGTCTTCTGTCCATGCTCTCCATTGAGCTTCTCTATCTGGTAAGAGTGGGGAATCCCAGTCACATTGGTCTGTTGAGAGTTCTCTGACTAAAGATTGACCTTGCATAGTGATTGGAGATGCAAACCCAAGTGGGTCATAAAGACTCTTTACTGTAGCCAGGATACCTGTCTGTGTGAATGGTTTTACCTCTTTAGACACTTGAAAGTAAAACTATCGGTCTGTAAGTTCCAACTTACTCCTAAGCTCCTTTGGAGGAGTAGAGGATCGACATCTAAAACCAGGTCCTTTAGATCTTTAGCTCTGTCATCTGCAGGAAATGCTTCCATTACTGGACTTCTGTTGCCACTTTGTGTAGCTTGAGATTCGATCCTGCGTGCATGTCCTTAGCCCTCTGCAGAAGACTGACTGCTTCAACTTCAGTAGGCACAGATGCAAGTCCATCATCTACATCTTCCAAAGACATGTACCTTCATCCTGAACTCCGTAATTTCTTTGTTAAGGTCATTGTCACGAAACCAAAGAAATCTCAAATAGTTATGGTGATCTTCTCTAACCATGAAACAGTAAAACATTTGTTGTACATCAGTGGTAATTGCAACTTGCTCTTTGCGAAAATGTAAAAGGACACCTAGTAATGTATTATTTAAATCAGGTTCACTTACGAGTGTGTCATTCAGTGAGATGCCTTTAAACTGAGCACTTGAGTCAAAAACTACTCTGATCTGTCCTGGCTTCTGAGGGTGATAGACACCAAAGATTGATAGGTACCAACACTCCTCACCTGGTTCCAATGGTGGGGCAGGTTCTTCTTGGTCATGGTCAAAGATCTTTTACATACAGTTAACAAAATGTTCCTTCATTTCAGGTTTTTTCACAAAGGAACGCTGTAGAGCAATGAGTCTTTTCTGGGCTTGCTCTATGTTGTTTGGTAGTCTAAGTCGAGGTAAGCGAAATGGTAGGGGTGCTACCCAGTAATTTGCTTCATCAATAAATATCTCTTTTTCAACTACATCAAGGAACAAACCATCTTAAATAGACATAGCATATTTGTCATCGTTTGGAGTAGTAACAAACACATTATCATCTAAACTGTCCACATTGTGAGTTGCAGTTCCTAAATAACACAATGAGGGGGTGTATGACTGTTGTTTACAAGCATTAAAAGTCTCTTTTACCTGTATATAGCTAGTGCATGGGCTGAACAGAGAATTGCGTCCACTAGGCAACACATTTGTCTTGAAAGAGTTCACATCTGCTGGTCTATGAGCTCCCCCTAAGCATAGTTCCCCAACTATGACCCAACCTAAATCTAAATGTTGTGCATAAGGACTATTGTGAGGCCCATTAATCTGCTCATGTACTTTGTGCACCTTCAGAATGTCTCTTCCTAACAAGAGAAGTATTTGTGCTTTAGGGTCAAGTGCTGGGATCTTGTCTGTTAAGGATTTCAGATGAGGGAAATGCTGTGTAATCTCAGGTGTTGGAATTTCTGACCTGTCATCAGGTATCACGTCACATTCAATGAGTGTGGGGAGTTTTATTTGTGTTTTCCCATCAATAGACTGAACAGTGAAGTTGGATACCCTACGCCCTGTTTTCTCTGTAATGCCTGAGCATGTTCTTAGAGTGTAGGAAAATGTTTCACCACTAATGTTAAACACATCAAAAAACTCTGATTTGGCTAAAGAACGGTTACTTTGATCATATAACACTTTATACATCTTTACAGAACAGTCAGGTTTATTAGAGGGATATACAGTCACTAAACAAATCTTGGAACATGATTTGGGCCTTGTCCCTTTCCCGCATACCTCTGTAAACTTGGATACGACAGTAGGTGGGGTAGCTTCCTCTTGCTCCCCGTCTTACTCTCCCTTAGGTAAAGGAGTCTCTACAGCCCAGGGAGCTGGACCTGGATGCAAAGCTGAAGTATGCTGGTCACTGTTGCATTCTCAGCATCTTATGTTATTTTTGCAGTCTTTGGCATTGTGTCTGGTGGATGCACAACATCTAAAGCAGATAGAATTCTCTTTCAGGTAAGCTTTACGTTCATCAATGTGTTTGCTTCTGAACCCACGACACTTTGACAGTGGGTGTGGTTTATTATGAATTGGACATGGACTGTCTGATTCCATGGATTTCCTTGCAGGGCTGTTCACTTGTGGAGTTTAGTAGAGCATTAGTAGCTGACACTTCTGTCTTTCTTACTGACACCGTTGGTCTGTTGCTGTACCTTGTTCCTGTCTTCTCTGTATTTACTGGAACTTGGTTGCTGCATGTTGTGAATATGAAGCTTGGATCATTTCTGGTCTTTGCTTGGTTGACAATAAATCTGATGAAGAAACTGAATGGTGGGAAAGAGACATGATGGTCTTCTTTTTACTTGGAACCTTGAAAAATCCACTTTTCTTGCAGGCTATATGGCAGTTTTTCAATAATTGGTTTGATGCCATGAGCTGTGTCTAGGTATGCCAGTCCTGGCAAAAAGCCTCCTGTCTTAGCTGCATTCACCTCCAACAACATGTCACCAAGTTCTCTTAACTTTATGTTGTCTTTGTTTGAGATTTTGGGGAAGTTTTCTAGTTTCTTTAACAGTGCATTCTCAATAGCTTCAGGGCTGCCATAACATTCCTCTAGTCTCTGCCATACCATTTTAACTCCATCAATTGGGTTATGAACATGCACTGACCTGATTCTCTTAGCCTGTTGAGATGACTCTGATCCAAGCCACTTAGTCAAAAGATCTAGCTCTTCTCTGGCTGTAAGATTAAGATCTCTGGTGACACCTTGGAATGATGTCTTCCATGCCCAGTAGTTCTCTGGTTGATCATCAAATGTTAGTAGCCCTGTACTCACTAACTCTCGATGAATCAAGTGCTTTGATAGGTCAGTAGTCTCTGAAGTTCCTAAAGTGCTATTTCTGAGAGGGGATATGTGAGAGTCCATATAATGTGATAGATGTGGCGGATCAGCATAGCCTCTGCTTTCTTGAAAGCGCACCCTTGGTGTTGAGACATTTGCAGTGTTAGTCTGGGAAGGAGGGTGCAAGTCAGGAATACTTGGAGTGAACTGTAAATATGTTGAGTCAGGAAACTATGGTATTATGCTGGACATAGGTTGGATAGGAGCATGCTCTGTTTTATCTTGGTCCAGAGCATGGTTCTGTACATACTCACGAGTCCTTTGTACTGAATCATGGGTAGTTATTTCTGCAAAATCTTGAAGTGCTTCCTCTTCAAGTTCAGCTGCTGCTTCATAGACTGCTGCTTCTGCAGATGCTGCAACTGCTGCCCTTTGAATCTTTAGCACATACATATTAGCTTCTAACTCTGCCTTGCGTTGTGCTGTTTCAGCTTCCATATCTGCTTTGCGCCTAGCCGCCTCTGCTTCCATATCTGCTTTGAACCTTGCTGCCTCTGCTTCCATATCTGATTTGCGCCTAGCTGCCTCTGCTTCTAGTGATGCTTTCTGCTTTATCATGTCTGCTTCTTTTTCAGCATAAGAAACTTGTGCCTGGGCTGCTTGTACTTTAGCACAGGCTCTGAATCCTGCAGAACTGGCTGATGATGCAGGAGCGCATTGAATATTTAGAGCCAGAGGCATAGGATCTGGTCTCTAAAGTTTGCTGCATTATATCAAAACTCTTATCTTGGTTCATAGTGATAAGGTTAAAGTAGCACAATATTTTAAATGCAGTTCTTGTTTTACTGCCTTTCACTTTAAATTGCAGGTCTTGTATGTTTGCTTGTTATTTACTGCTTTTTACTTTAAAATGCAGCCTTTGTATCTTTCTTGCTATTGCTTCTCACTTTACAATGCAGCTCCTGTATCTTTCCTTGATAGCATGCCTTTTTACTATACTGTCCTCACTACTGATAGGTAGACAGCTAGTTAATAAACCAGACAGAAATAGCTTTGTGTTTATTCCAAACTGATTTTACTTCTGAATATTTTGTAAAACTGCAATACAATAAGAAAAGTTGAAATTACAATATGTACTTACACGTGGTGCTTGCAATACATACAATAATACATGTTTCTAACAAAGAGACCTTACATTTAAACATTACAGCAAATAGCAATGCATTTCCAATGTACAATGAACGCTTAGCAAACAAATAACTTACAGGCATATGTATATTTAGAGGCAAATATGAAGAGCTGATTTCCATGCTTCTTGAAGCTAAGATGGCTGCTGTGAAACTGAAAGTAAAAACTTTTCATTGACAATTGAGAACTTTATTAACAAGAGGCAGGACACTTCCTGATTCATTATGGAGAGGAACTAAGCTATAATTACAATATAAAACCACCAGATGGCATCAACATAATAACCATATAATAGACAGAACAACTTGTATTGGCAAAAATGCGTCCAGTAAAAGTTATCACTGTTTTAGTGTTAACATTTTTCTCTGCACGTGCATGTGAAGCATAGCTAGATATTGTCACTGCACCAGCATTTTAACCCCTTAGTGACCAGACCATTTTTCAGTTTTCTTACGTTTGGGACCAGGACTATTTTATAATTTCTGCAAATTTGTGTTTAGCTGTAAATTTCCTCTTACTCATTTACTGTACCCACACATATTATATACCGTTTTTCTCCCCATTAAATGGACTTTCTAAAGATATCATTATTTTCATCATATCTTATAATTTACTTTAAAAACAATTATAAAATATGGTGAAAAAATGGAAAAAACACACTTTTTCTAACTTTGACCCCCAAAATAAAATAATCTACAACCACCAAAAAACACTCATGCTAACTAGTTTCTAAATTTTGTCCTGAGCTTAGAAATACCCAATGTTTACATGTTCTTTGCTTTTTTTGCAACTTATAGGGCAATAAGTACAAGTAGCACTATTTCCAAACCATTTTTTTTTTTCAAAATTATCTATAGTTACATTGGAACTCTGATATCTGTCAGGATTCCCTGAATAACCCTTCACATGTATATATATATATATTTTTTTTTACTGGACAACCCAAAGTATTGATCTAGGCCCATTTTGGTATATTTCATGCCACCATTTCACTGCCAAATGCGATCAAATAAAAAAAATTGTTAACTTTTTCACAAACTTTAGGTTTCGCACTGAAATTATTTACAAACAGCTTGTGCAATTATGGCACAAATGGTTGTAAATGCTTCTCTGGGATCCCCTTTGTTCAGAAATAGCAGACATATATGGCTTTGGCATTGCTTTTTGGTAATTAGAAGGCCGCTAAATGCTGCTGCACACCACACTTGTATTATGCCCAGCAGTGAAGGGGTTAATTAGGTAGCTTGTAGTGAGCTTGTAGGGTTAATTTTAGCTTTAGTATAGTGTAGTAGACAACCCAAAGTATTGATCTAGGCCCATTTTGGTATATTTCATACCACCATTTCACTGCCAAATGCGATCAAATAAAAAAAATCGTTAACTTTTTCACAATTTTAGGTTTCTCACTGAAATTATTTACAAACAGCTTGTGCAATTATCACACACATGCTTGTAAATGCTTTTCTGGGATCCCCTTTGTTCAGAAATAGCAGACACATGTGGCTTTGGCATTGCTTTTTGGTAATTAGAAGGCTGCTAAATGCTGCTGCGCACCACACTTGTATTATGTCCAGCAGTTAAGAAGTTAATTAGGTAGCTTGCAGGGTTAATTTTAGCTTTAGTGTAGAGATCAGCCTCCCACCTGACACATCCCAGCTCCTGATCCCTCACTGACTCCTTCAAACAGCTCTCTTCCCTCCCCCACCTCACAACTGGAAGAAAGTCTGCCAGTACAAAAATAAAAGGCATTTTTTTATTTATTTTTTTACAAAAAAATGTATTTTATTGTTATTCTGTAGTTTTGGATTCCCCCTTAGCCCACAACCTCCCTGATCCCCCCCAATAGCTCTCTAACTCTCCCCCCTCTACATAGTTGCAGCCATCTTGGGTACTGGCAGCAGTCTGCCAGTACCCAGTTTGTTAAAAAAAAAAGCAATTTTTAGTGTAGCTGCCCCCCCTCAAAACCCTACCGCCACCCCCTCCCAGATTCCTTTCCAAACATTTATTCCCCCCCCCTCTCCCTCCATCCCTTACATGTTTCTGGAGTGTAGAGTTACATGTTTCTGTAGTGTAGCGATCCCAGTCCCACCCGCTCCTGTGCGCTCCCATCCACCTGCGCATGCTCCCGCGCACCTGCCCCCCACTACCGGCACTATTATCCGGCCTAAGAGGAAGTAGACTAGCAATGGGCCGCCCACCCATCTCCCTGCTATGGCTGCCACCCACCAACGATCTGCACCATCACTGGTCAATGGTCAATATCGAGGCATCACTGCAATACCCTGAAAGCGTCTGGAAGTGATCAGGATCGGTCAAGCACTTGAAACCACAGAGGACATGTCAGGCACATCCTTGGTTATTAACTGACATTTTTTGTAGGACGTGCCTGGCACGTCCTTGTTCGTTAAGGGGTTAAATACTGCAGCTTAAGTGGGGCTTGTATCATGTCAGCAATTAACAAACTTAGGCCTAGATTTAGAGTTCGGCGTTAGCCGTGAAAACCAGCGTTAGAGGCTCCTAACGCTGGTATTAGGCTACCGCCGGTATTTGGAGTCAGTGATTAAAGGGTCTAACGCTCACTTTTCAGCCGCGACTTTTCCATACCGCAGATCCCCTTACGTCAATTGCGTATCCTATCTTTTCAATGGGATCTTCCTAACGCCGGTATTTAGAGTCGTTTCTGAAGTGAGCGTTAGAGCTCTAACGACAAAACTCCAGCCGCAGGAAAATAGCAGGAGTTAAGAGCTTTCTGGGCTAACGCCGGTTCATAAAGCTCTTAACTACTGTACCCTAAAGTACACTAACACCCATAAACTACCTATGCACCCCTAAACCGAGGTCCCCCCACATCGCCGCAACTCGATTACATTTTTTTAACCCCTAATCTGCCGACCGCCACCTACGTTATACTTATGTACCCCTAATCTGCTGCCCCTAACACCGCCGACCCCTATATTATATTTATTAACCCCTAACCTGCCCCCACAACGTCGCCGACACCTGCCTACACTTATTAACCCCTAATCTGCCGAGCGGACCTGAGCGCTACTATAATAAAGTTATTAACCCCTAATCCGCCTCACTAACCCTATCATAAATAGTATTAACCCCTAATCTGCCCTCCCTAACATCGCCGACACCTAACTTCAATTATTAACCCCTAATCTGACGACCGGAGCTCATCACTACTATAATAAATGGATTAACCCCTAAAGCTAAGTCTAACCCTAACACTAACACCCCCCTAACTTAAATATAATTTAAATCTAACGAAATTAATTAACTCTTATTAAATAAATTATTCCTATTTAAAGCTAAATACTTACCTGTAAAATAAACCCTAATATAGCTACAATATAAATAATAATTATATTGTAGCTATTTTAGGATTAATATTTATTTTACAGGCAACTTGGTAATTATTTTAACCAGGTACAATAGCTATTAAATAGTTAAGAACTATTTAATAGTTACCTAGTTAAAATAATAACAAAATTACCTGTAAAATAAATCCTAACCTAAGTTATAATTAAACCTAACACTACCCTATCAATAAATTAATTAAATAAAATACCTACAATTACCTACAATTAACCTAACACTACACTATCAATAAATAAATTAAATACAATTGCTACAAATAACTACAATTACATAAACTAACTAAAGTACAAAAAATAAAAAAGAACTAAGTTACAAAAAATAAAAAAATATTTTCAAACATAAGAAAAATATTACAACAATTTTAAACTAATTACACCTACTCTAAGCCCCCTAATAAAATAACAAAGACCCCCAAAATAAAAAAAATGCCCTACCCTATTCTAAATTAATAGAGTTAAAAGCTCTTTTACCTTACCAGCCCTGAACAGGGCCCTTTGCGGGGCATGCCCCAAGAAAATCAGCTCTTTTGCCTGTAAAAAAAAACATACAATACCCCCCCCCCAACATTACAACCCACCACCCACATACCCCTAATCTAACCCAAACCCCCCTTAAATAAACCTAACACTAAGCCCCTGAAGATCTTCCTACCTTGTCTTCACCATCCAGGTATCACCGATCCGTCCTGGCATCCGGTGCTGAAGAGGTCCAGAAGAGGCTCCAAAGTCTTCCTCCTATCCGGCAAGAAGAGGACATCCGGACCGGCAAACATCTTCTCCAAGCGGCATCTTCGATCTTCTTCCATCCGGTGCGGAGCGGGTCCATCTTGAATCAGCCGACGCGGATCCATCCTCTTCTTCCGGCGTCTCCCGACGAATGACGGTTCCTTTAAGGGACGTCATCCAAGATGGCGTCCCTCGAATTCCGATTGGCTGATAGGATTCTATCAGCCAATCGGAATTAAGGTAGGAATATTCTGATTGGCTGATGGAATCAGCAAATCAGAATCAAGTTCAATCCTATTGGCTGATCCAATCAGCCAATCAGATTGAGCTCGCATTCTATTGGCTGTTCCGATCAGCCAATAGAATGCGAGCTCAATCTGATTGGCTGATTGGATCAGCCAATCGGATTGAACTTGATTCTGATTGGCTGATTCCATCAGCCAATCAGAATATTCCTACCTTAATTCCGATTGGCTGATAGAATCCTATCAGCCAATCGGAATTCGAGGGACGCCATCTTGGATGACGTCCCTTAAAGGAACCGTCATTCGTCGGGAGACGCCGGAAGAAGAAGATGGATCCGCGTCGGCTGATTCAAGATGGACCCTCTCCGCACCGGATGGAAGAAGATCGAAGATGCAGCTTGGATGAAGATGTTTGCCGGTCCGGATGTCCTCTTCTTGCCGGATAGGAGGAAGACTTTGGAGCCTCTTCTGGACCTCTTCAGCACCGGATGCCAGGACAGATCGGTGAACCTGGTATGGTGAAGACAAGGTAGGAAGATCTTCAGGGGCTTAGTGTTAGGTTTATTTAAGGGGGGTTTGGGTTAGATTAGGGGTATGTGGGTGGTGGGTTGTAATGTTGGGGGGGGGGTATTGTATGTTTTTTTTTACAGGCAAAAGAGCTGATTTTCTTGGGGCATGCCCCGCAAAGGGCCCTGTTCAGGGCTGGTAAGGTAAAAGAGCTTTTAAATTTATTAATTTAGAATAGGGTAGGGAATTTTTTTATTTTGGGGGTCTTTGTTATTTTATTAGGGGGCTTAGAGTAGGTGTAATTAGTTTAAAATTGTTGTAATATTTTTCTTATGTTTGTAAATATTTTTTTATTTTTTGTACTTTAGTTAGTTTATGTAATTGCAGTTATTTGTAGAAATTGTATTTAATTTATTTATTGATAGTGTAGTGTTAGGTTTTATTGTAGGTAATTGTAGGTATTTTATTTAATTAATTTATTGATAGGGTAGTGTTAGGTTTAATTATAACTTAGGTTAGGATTTATTTTACAGGTAATTTTGTTATTATTTTAACTAGGTAACTATTAAATAGTTCTTAACTATTTAATAGCTATTGTACCTGGTTAAAATAATTACAAAGTTGCCTGTAAAATAAATATTAATCCTAAAATAGCTACAATGTAATTATAATTTATATTGTAGCTATATTAGGATTTTTTTTACAGGTAAGTATTTATCTTTAAATAGGAATAATTTATTTAATAAGAGTTAATTAATTTCGTTAGATGTAAATTATATTTAATTTAGGGGGGTGTTAGTGTTAGGGTTAGACTTAGCTTTAGGGGTTAATCCATTTATTATAGTAGCGGTGAGCTCCAGTCGGCAGATTAGGGGTTAATAATTGAAGTTAGGTGTCGGCGATGTTAGGGAGGGCAGATTAGGGGTTAATACTATTTATGATAGGGTTAGTGAGGCGGATTAGGGGTTAATAACTTTATTATAGTAGCGCTCAGGTCCGCTCGGCAGATTAGGGATTAATAAGTGTAGGCAGGTGTCGGCGACGTTGAGGGGGGCAGATTAGGGGTTAATAAATATAATATAGGGGTCGGCGGTGTTATGGGCAGCAGATTAGGGGTACATAAGGATAACGTAGGTGGCGGCGCTTTGCGGTCGGCAGATTAGGGGTTAATTATTGTAAGTAGCTGGCGGCGACGTTGTGGGGGGCAGGTTAGGGGTTAATAAATATAATATAGGGGTCGGCGGTGTTAGGGGCAGCAGATTAGGGGTACATAGGGATAATGTAAGTTGCGGCGGTTTACGGAGCGGCAGATTAGGGGTTAATAATAATATGCAGGGGTCAGCGATAGCGGGGGCGGCAGATTAGGGGTTAATAAGTGTAAGGGTAGGGGTGTTTAGACTCGGGGTACATGTTAGAGTGTTAGGTGCAGACGTAGGAAGTGTTTGCCCATAGGAAACAATGGGGCTGCGTTAGGAGCTGAACGCTGCTTTTTTGCAGGTGTTAGGTTTTTTTCAGCTCAAACAGCCCCATTATTTCCTATGGGAGAATCGTGCACGAGCACGTTTTTGAGGCTGGCCGCGTCCGTAAGCAACTCTGGTATCGAGAGTTGCATTTGCGGTAAAAATGCTCTACGCTCCTTTTTTGGAGCCTAACGCAGCATTTTTTGGGACTCTCGATACCAGAGTTAATTTTATGGTGCGGCCAGAAAAAAGCCCGCGTAGCGTTAACAGCCCATCTACCGCCAAACTCCAAATCTAGGCCTAAGTCATTACCAGATGGTACAAGCACTTTAGGCTCTCTGAGCAAGTGCTGTGTTTAAAATGCTGGTGCACGGTGCATACTTAAATACACTTTTGAAACGGCTATAGCTTTTATTAGAAGTATTTTTGCTAATGCACGTATATTACAAAATTTCTTCTGTTCAATACTGAAATGCACCCATGTGGTTTCCAATTTTGCCTGGAATATCCCTTTAATTATTTTACTTGCAACTTGTAATATGAGTACACAGATGTTCTCAGTATACTTGTGGTATAATTTCACTCAAGCCCAAGTTACAGTAGAAATCTCTTGCAAAATACTGATCCATTTGTAATCTAGGCCTTATTGTTTTAGTTAAGAAAAATAATTTCCTAAAGTGCACACTATACAATGTTATATAGTTTTAGGATTTTATACTGGACTTTTTTTAAGTGGAAAAAAACTGTATTCAAAAACATTACACAGTAATTATTAAGCCTGAATCAGCCATCATTGTTTTTAGTTTATCATGGGTCTGTGAAAACCCCATTTAGTGAAAATGTTTATATCAATTTGATTTGTAAATTGGGCATCTTAATATATTACAACGGCAGTTATTCAAATTGATTGCAATAGCTTAGAAAAGAAAGGTTATGATGATTTTACACAAGAAATTCATAAATATATAATGTGGACCAATATTGAGTAAAATGTGGTTTCTGTTACATGTTGAAAACATCCTTGTTGTAGATTATTTCTGATAAATTAAACACTTTAAGTTATTACTGTGTTTCCGGATAGTTTGTTTTACATTTAAATATATACAGTATTTCTCAAATCTCAGCTAATAGAAGATATTATGCCAGTGTTTATCATATGACAGACAAGCCAGGATTTAATGATCTCTGCATGTGACCATAGGTGACTTAAGGTGACTGAACATGATTCACATGCAAGAAGATCTGGAATCTTGACAAGTATAAGAAGCAATCAGAGCTGAATGCACATTTCCTTAAAGAACCACTCAATGCAGTAGAATTACATAAATAACAAGTACATAATAAAAACACAATATAATAACACCTACTCTGATTTTTTTTTCGGACAAATTTATTTTTTCTCCCATTTTCCGGCCCCCTGTATAATGTGACAGACATCAGCCAATCACAGGCTTATACGTATACCCTGCGAGCTAGGGCATATGCTCAGTAGGATCTTGTTCCCCAGAAAGTGTGAATATAAAAAGACTGTGCAAAATTTGATAATGGAAGTGTCTTTAAACTGAATGCTCTATCTGAATCCTAAAAGTTTATTTTGACTTGAGTGTCCCTTTAAGGAATACTGTCAGTGCAATATCTAATGACATAGTTATAGGTGAAATGCAGAAAGTGGCCATCTTCTTTTAAGATTTATAAAAAATGAAATGGGCATTTGTAATAAAAATGTATTCAGTAAAAAGTATGAAGCAGCCATGCATTTTGGTCAGCCTGAGAAAGGAAGATAGGTTAGATTTAACAAATGTCGAGCAGTATAGCAAATTATGTCCGCTCGACATTGCTAAATGTGAAATGCTTGTGCAATGCTGCTCACTGTCGGCCAATCAGCAGCTAGCAGGGGGTGACAATCATCCTGATCGTATTGGATCGGGAGGATTCAGTCCGCCACCTAAAAGTTTTATTTCAAAATCAAATGATATTAGAGATTTAAGCTGTCAAAGTTGCACTTACCTGTTCTCCTTTCACTGATCTTCTGATTAGGTCTTATTTTTTAAAAGCGCTTTGCGGGTGCTCTGCCTAATCACAGCGCACCCAATCACTCTATTGAACTGAATGTAGAGCGCTCTCACTACCAGATCAGAGCGGGAGCATGCTACATTGAGTTCAATAGCGTGATCGGGCACACTGTGATTAGACAGCGTGCCCGTGAAGCTCTTTTGAAAAGCTCTTTTGAAAAACAAGACCTAATCAGATCATGGAAAGGAGAACAGTAAGTGCAACTTTGACAGCTAAAATCTCTAAAATCATTTGATTTTGAAAGCTGTCGCTAAGATAATGTTATATAATTCTGCACTATGTGCAGAATTATATAACAGTCGGCCAGATTACAAGTTTTGCATTTTGGCTGCTCGCTAATAACTTGCAAGTTATTTTCATTGCTCACCTTTCATAGCACTGCTATTACAGGTTTGCAAAATCCCAGCTTGTGCGGGCGATATGGTTGCGTTGAGCTCAATGCTTCACCCAAATACAAGCGGTGTTTTGATGAGCTCGTGCACGATTTCCCCATAGACATCAATGGGGACAGCCGGCTAAAAAAAGCCTAACACCTGCAATCGCGGAGCATAAATCTCCGTAACGCAGCCCCATTGATTTCTATGGGGAAATTTTTTAGGTACGTTTAAACCTAACACCCTAACATAAACACAAGTCTAAATACCCCTAATCTGCTGTCCCCCAACATCGCCGACACCTAAATTCTTAGGTTTTGTTTTCATTTCACAGCTAAGTTTGTATTTATTTTAACTAGGTAGACTAGTTAGTAAATAGTTATTAACTATTTACTAGCTACCTAGTTAAAATAAATACAAAGTTACCTGTAAAATAAAACCTAACCTGAGTTACACTAACACCTAACATTACAATAAAATGAAATACATTAAATTAACAAAATATATTTATCTAAATTACAAAAAATTAAACGCTAAATTACACAAAATAAAAAAAGAAATTATGAAAAATAAAAACGAATTACTCCTAATCTAATAGCGCTATCAAAATAAAAAAGCCCCCCAAAATAAAAAGAACCCTAGCTTACACTAAACTGCCAATGGCCCTTAAAAGGGCCTTTTGTTGGGCATTGCCCCAAAGAAATTAACTCTTTTACCTGAAAAACAAATACAAACAACCCCCAAAAGTAAAACCCACCACCCAGACAACCAAACCCCCCAAATAAAATCCTATCTAAATAAACCTGAGCTAACCATTGCCCTGAAAAGGGCATTTGGATGGGCATTGCCCTTAAAAGGGCATTTAGCTCTTTTACATCGCCCAAAACCCTGAGCTAAAAATAAAACCCACCCAATAAACCCTTAAAAAACCTAACACTAACCCCCGACGATCCACTTACAGTTTTTGAAGACCGGACATCCATCCTCATCCAGGCAGCAGAAGTCTTCATCCAAGCAGGCAGAAGTCCTCAACCAAGCCGGCAGAAGTCTTCATCCAAGCGGGCAGAAGTCTTCATCCAGATGGCATCTTTTATCTTCATCCATCCGGCGCGGAGCGGGTCCATCTTCAAGACTGATTGAAATAGGCAATAGAATGCAAGCTCAATCCTATTGGCTGATTGCTACAGCCAATAGGATTTTTTCCACCTTAATTCCTATTGGCTGATAGAATTCTATCAGCCAATCGGAATGTAAGGGACGCCATCTTGGATGATGTAATTTAAAGGGAAACTTCTTTCTTCAACAGCCATCGGAAGAAGAGGATGCTCCGCGCAGGATGTCTTGAAGATGGACCCGCTCCGTGTCGGATGGATGAAGATAGAAGATGCCGCCTGGATGAAGACTTCTGCCCGCTTGGATGAAGACTTCTGCCGGCTTCGATGAGGACTTCTGCCCGCTTGGATGAAGACTTCTGCCGCCTGGATGAGGATGGATGTCCGGTCTTCATAAACTGTAAGTGGATCGTCGGGGGTTAGAATTAGTTTTTTTTAAGGGTTTATTGGGTAGGTTTTATTTTTAGCTTAGGGTTTTGGGCAATGTAAAAGAGCTAAATGCCCTTTTAAGGGCAATGCCCATCCAAATGCCCTTTTCAGGGCAATGGTTAGCTTAGGTTTATTTAGATAGGATTTTATTTGGGGGGTTTGGTTGGGTGGGTGGGGGGTTGTTTTTTTTGTTTGTTTTTTTACAGGTAAAAGAGCTGATTTCTTTGTGGCAATGCCCAGCAAAAGGCCCTTTTAAGGGCCATTGGCAGTTTAGTGTAGGCTAGGGTTTTTTTTTTTATTTTGGGTGGGCTTTTTTATTTTAATAGGGCTATTAGATTAGGAGTAATTCGTTTTTATTTTTGATAATTTCTTTTTTATTTTGTGTAATTTAGTGGGGGGGGTTGTAATTTAGTTAAATGTATTTTGTTAAATTAATTTATTTGTAATGTTAGGTGTTAGTGTAACTCAGGTTAGGTTTTATTTTACAGGTAAATTTGTATTTATTTTAACTAGGTAGCTAGTAAATAGTTAATAACAATTTACTAACTAGTCTACCTAGTTAAAATAAATACAAACTTAGCTGTGAAATAAATATAAAACCTAAGCTAGCTACAATGTAACTATTAGTTATATTGTAGCTATCTTAGATTTTATTTTACAGGTAAGTAAGTATTTAGTTTTAAATAGGAATTAGTTATTAATAGTAGGTTTTATTTAGATTTATTTTAATTATATTTAAGTTAGGGGTGTTAGGGTTACGTTAGGGTTAGGTTTAGGGGTTAATAAGTTTATTATAGCGGCGAAGTGGGCGGACAGCAGATTAAGGGTTAATTATAATTAAATAGTGTTTTTGATGCGGGAGGTCGGCGGTTTAGGGGCTAATAATTTTATTATAGTGGCGATGATGTCGGGGAGCAGCAGAATAGGGGTTAATACATTTTTTAAGTGGTGGCGATGTCCGGAGCGGCAAATTAGGGGTTAATAATTTTATTATTTGCAATGCGGGAGGGCCTTGATTTAGGGGTTAATAGGTAGTTTTTGGGTGTTAGTGTACTTATTAACACTTTAGTTATGAGTTTTATGTTACAGCTTTGTAACGTAAAACTCATAACTACTGACTTTAGATGGTGGTACGAATCTTGACATTTTAGGCTGTACGGCTCACTTTTTGGCCTCACAGCAAAATTCGTAATACCGGTGCTATGGGAGTCCCATTGAAAAAGGACTTTTTTAAAAGTGCGGTACTGACGTTGCGTAAAAAAAAAAGTGTGCGGTACACCTATACCTACAACACTTGTAATAGCAGCGGTAGGGAAAAAGCAGTGTTATGAAGCATAACGCTGCTTTTTCACTCATAACGCCAAACTCGTAATCTAGCTGACTGAAATGTGGTAAGATTATGTCAAAAGACGCAAAAAACGTATTACCCTCATTAAAAAAAAAAACGTGCAAAAATAGAGTTTATTGTAAAGTACTATACACTGAAAGAAGAGTAATCTGGTGCATATTAATTGTATTATTTGATTTGTAAAGTGCTCTCCCTGCTCCCTTCTAACTTTGCTTTTTGCCTTACGTGAAAGTCATGAAATCTGATCTATCCCATAGCTTATGACTCATTATATAGGAGATTTTTCAGTGTGTAATAAATGTCAAAACAATGAATAGCAAGCACAACAAGCTATATAAGGATAGAAAGGATGTACCAGGGGAAATATAATGTGTTGTTCTTGCCAAGACCGTGTAAAAAAAAGATTAATTATAGTAAACAGCATATATTATGCATGCCACCCTAATAACCATTTACATGATGTTTTCTTTTGTAAATTCACTATAGTTCTGAAAGATTATTAGTAGTGAAATTTAAGTGTTAAAGGGAATTTTTTTTCTCATCAAGTGTTGAGGATTTAAACATTAATTATTTCCACATGTATTGATGATTTGATTAAAAAAATGTATTTCCAGTTTAAGTTGTTACTGTTAGGAACATGTTATAATATTGCAACCGCACCTTAACAAACATGTTTTATATTAACCCCTAGATGCCATTAGGATGTTCCATGCCATCCTTAAAGCATTGGGCTTAAAGGGACAGTAAAGTCAAAACTAAACTGTCATGATTCAGATAGGGCATGTAATTTTAAACAACTTTCCAATTTACTTTTATTATCAAATTTGCTTTGTTCCCTTGGTGGTATTTTTGAAAAGCTAAACCTAGCTAGGCTTAAACTGACTTCTAAACAGTTGAAAACCGCCTCCTAGCTCAGAGCATTTTGAAAGTTTTTCACAGTTAGACTGTGCTAGTTCACATGTGTCATATAGATAACATTGTGCTCACTCCTGTGAAGTTATTTAGGAGTCTTCACTGATTGACTACACTGCATGTCTGTCAAAGGCACTTAGATAAGGAGGCTGTCTGCAAAGGCTTAGATACAAGGTAATCACAGAGGTAAAAAGTATATTAATATAACTGTGTTGGTTATGCAAAAACGGGGAATGGGTAATAAAGGGATTATCTATCTTTTTAAATAAGAAACATTTTGGTGTAGACTGTCCCTTTAAATGCCTTTAGGGCTGCGCAGAATGTAATAACTTTTTCGGCTCTCCTGCTTTCAGGAAATGGATAATCATACTGAGGGACGTGCTTAGCATCGTAGGCAGTCCCCCATGATCCGATCCCGGCATTGAAGTCACATGATCGCTTCGACTATGGCGTGACTTTCTATTTACTTGCCCCTGTCCTGAAGGGGTTAATAACACATTTTTTTACAGTGTGGTTGCAATATTATAAGTAAAACATGTTCAGAACAGTGAAACCTATATTGGCAATAAAAATGGAATATTTAAAAAAGTCAGTTCCGAAAAAACATGTTTTACACAGTGCAGAGTTAAAAAAATGCACTTTGATAAAATTAGAAAGCCACAGCTACTGTCTTCTATGATATATTAATATTCTGAACACGTAAACACATTAAAGGCAAAAAACAGGATTTCAACAAGACTTCAAAAAGTTCAAATACAAATTATAGCATTTTACAAAATAATATATATACATAACACAGTGTATACACATGTATAATATAGCCAGCTCCTATAGGTTTATTATTATTGTATTGTAACAAAATGGGTTTAGTTTTGGTTGACACAAGTAAATTATATTGCCATTCAATACTGTCTAAAGGTATCATTTACATTACATCTTTCAAGCAGGTGGCAATGCTGGTTTTTAAAAATCCGCCAGTGTCAGAGAAGCATCGCGCGCTCCTACAAGTCTCACTCTCACCTTCTGTCACTCTCACTGGTACTACTGCTTGCTGCTGGGGATGTCTCTCCTAACCCTGGCCCTGCAGCAATCACCACACTTTTACACTATCGCTCTGTCTCCGACTGCAAAAACTCTAGGTCACGCAATACCAACAATCTCATCTCTATTAACCCTCAGCGCTTATCCCCTCTCTTTTCTTGTGCCCTCTAGAATGCTCGCTCTGTCTGTAACAAACTTACAAGTGTTCACGACATGTTTGTTTCCAATGCTTTCAACCTTTTAGCAATTACTGAAACCTGGCTATCTTCCTCTGACACTGCTTCTGCTTCCATTGCTGCTCTCACACACTGTGGTTTCCACTTTAGCCGCACACCTAGGCCAGGTGAGAGACATGGTGGCAGTGTTGGCATCTTACTCTCCCCCTCCTGCTCCTATCAGTACATATCCCCATTTCCATCTCTCTCCTTTTCTTCCTTTGAAGTCTACTGCATTTGCCTGTTCTCCTCCCTCTCTCTCAGAGTGGCAGTTATCTATCGCCCCCTGGACCAACCTCCCAATTCCTTGACAACTTTGCTGCCTGGCTTCCTTACTTTCTCTCTACAAATACACCTGCTCAAATCCTAGAGGACTTCAACATCCCCATTGACAACCCATCTGCCCCTGCTGCCTCTAAACTTCTCTCACTCACTAACTCCTTCGGCCTCTCACAATCTACCCTATTCCCTACCCTCCGTGATGGACACTCTATTGATCTGGTATTCTCCTATCTCTGCTCTCTCTCTGATGTTCCCTGTCGACCATTTCCCATCTCAGACCACCATCTGCTCACCTTTAATCTTAATATACAGATTAAACCTACTTCCCCCCCCTCGCCCCCACACCTGTAGAAATCTGCACATTGTAGACCCTCCCCAACTCTCCAACCTTATTCAAATGCACCTCCACCACACTTCCATGATATCCTGCCCTGACCTTGCTATAACCCACTATAACAATACCCTCTCCTCTGCACTTGACACTCTCGCTCCTTCCCAACTTCACAAAGCCCCACGTTGTCAGCTCCAGCCCTGGCACTCCCAGCAAACACTCAACCTGCAAAAATGCTCCCGCACTGCTAAACATGCTTGGAGGAAATCCCACTCTGAACCTGATTTCATGCACTATAAGTTCATTCTTCACTCTAACACCTCTGCCCTTCACCTAGCTAAGCAAAACTACTTCTCTTCTCTTATATCCACTCACTCCTCAAACCCTAAAAGACTCTTCTCCATTTTCAAATATCTCCTCTACCCACCTGCACCTCCCCCCTCATCTGCATTAAGTCCTCAAGACCTGGCTGACTACTTTTTCAATAAAACACTTACCATCCGAAGAAACATCCCAACACAATCCTGCAATCTCCCAACTTCACTCCCAGTCACCCCCTCTGCCGCTCTCTGCACCGTCTTCCCAACCACTGAGAGTGAATTGGCTTCTCTATTGTCTTCCTCACACCTCACTACTTGCCCACTCGACCCTATTCCTTCACATTTAATACCTTCTCTGTCTCCCACCCTCACTCCGGCTCTTACTCATATATTCAACCTATCCCTTTCTACCGGCTCATTCCCTGCCTCCTTAAAACATGCAACGGTCACCCCCATCCTCAAAAAACCCTCCCTTGAAATAACTCTCCTGCAAACTACGGCCCCATATCACTGCTCCCGCTAGCTTCAAAAATCCTTGAAAAACTAACTTTTGATCGCCTAACTCACTTCCTGTCCTCCAACTCATTGCTCGATCCCCTGCAATCTGGCTTCCGTCCCCAACACTCAACTGAGACTGCCCTCACCATGGTTACTAACGACCTCCTTTCTGCTAAAAACAAAGGCTACTACTCCATACTCATCTTTCTTGACCTTTCTGCTGCCTTTGACACTGTTGACCATCCCCTTCTCCTACGGACTCTCAGCTCTCTTGGGCTCTGTGACACTGCCCTCTCCTGGATTCACTCTTATCTTTCTAACAGATCCTTCTCCGTCTATTTTGCTGGTGACTCCTCCTCTCCATTGCCTCTGTCTGTTGGAGTACCTCAAGGCTCTGTCCTGGGACCTCTACTCTTCTCTATTTACACTTCTTCACTGGGTAAACTTATCAATAGCTATGGCTTCAACTACCACCTCTATGCTGATGATACCCAGATCTACCTTTCCACGCCTGCACTCTCTCCTTCTGTCAATTCTCACATCAGTGACTGCTTATCTGGCATTTCCTCCTGGATGGCCTCTCACTACCTAAAAATAAACATGTCCAAGACAGAACTACTTCTAATCCCCCCTCTAACTCTACTCCAGTTTCTAATTTTTCCATCACTGTTGGCGGCACCACTATCTCCCCATTACCCCAAGTCTGCTGCCTCGGAGTCACGCTTGACTCAAATCTGTCCTTCATTCCCACATCCAATTGCTTTCTTCATCCTGCCGCAACCACCTACGTAATATCTCCAAAATGTGTCCATTTCTGAGTGCTGAAACTACTAAACAGCTAATCCCCTCCCTGGTAATTTCCCAACTTGACTACTGTAATAACTTACTATCTAGCCTCCCTCTCTCCCGCCTCTCTCCCCTTCAATCCATCCTAAATGCATCTGCAAGGCTAATCCACCTCTCTTGACACTCTGTTTCTGCTGCACCTCTCTGTGAGTCCCTTCACTGGCTCCCCATTCACAGCAGAATTAAATTCAAAATTCTCACCCTGACCTACAAAGCCCTCAACAATGCTGCCCCACCCTACCTGTTATCACTCATCAACAAATATACCCCAACCCCAACAATGACCTGCTTCTTGCGTCCTCTACCATCACCTCCTCTCATGCTAGACTACAGGACTTCTCTTGTGCAGCACCAACCCTCTGGAACACACTTCCTCGAGCTGTCAGACTTTCCCCTAACCTCTCCTCCTTTAAATGTTTCCTAAAGACCTTTTTGTTCAGGGAAGCTTATCACCCGACTCATTAACAAACTAACTTCACTTACCCAACAAGTTACCCTCATCTATCTCCTCACTAATATCATTCTCACCTTTGCAGTCTTCACCTCCTGTTTCCTATCCTCCCACCCATCTAGATTGTAAGTTCCCACAGGAATAGGGCCCTCAATTCCCCCTGTATTTTGTCTCTTATTGTATTGTTTCTCCGTTGTACTTTTATCCTTGTACCCATGGGCAGCGCTACGGAATCTGTTGGTGCTTTATAAATAAAGAATAATAATAATAATAAAGTATAGTAAAACGCATCTTGGTGAGACTGCCTGCAAACGCTGATTTCAGACCTTTAGAACATTTCACCAGCAATCTCGATTGCAAAACAGATCCCTTTTTAAATTGCGCTACCATTGTGATGTTTTCAACAATGGTGCCATCATATCTAGTATGTTATTCCATTCTATGGGGTCTATTTATTAAAACCTAGGCAGGCATGATTCGCTATAGCGAATCATGTCCGCCCTGCATCGCTAGATGCCAACAGCATACACTGTCGGCATTTAACATTGCACAAACATTTCACAAGAAATACTTGTGCAATGCTGCCCCCTGCACATTTGCGACCAATCGGCCACTAGCAGGGAGTGTCAATCATCCCGGTCATATATTATGACCGCTGTTTCTTAACTACAGTTTCTGGTGATCCAGAAACTACATGGGGAGATAATAGCATCCGCTGCTTGGTAAATCTTCCCCTTTGTATTTTTTAAAAAATATATACTTCTCACTTGCATTACACTTATCATTTGAATAATTTACAAGTTTACAAAAAACATTTTAACATCTATGCATTGTAAAATTATGCAAGAAAGTGCATGCTTAGGCCTAGATTTAGAGTTTGGCGTTAGCCGTGAAAACCAGCGTTAGAGGCTCCTAACGCTGGTTTTAGGCTAACTCCGGTATTTGGAGTCACTCAAAATAGGGTCTAACGCTCACTTTTCAGCCGCGACTTTTCCATACCGCAGATCCCCTTACGTCAATTGCGTATCCTATCTTTTCAATGGGATCTTTCTAACGCCGGTATTTAGAGTCGTGGCTGAAGTGAGCGTTAGAAATCTAACGACAAAAGTCCAGCCGCAGGAAAAAAGTCAGTAGTTAAGAGCTTTCTGGGCTAACGCCGGTTTATAACGCTCTTAACTACTGTATTCTAAAGTACACTAACACCCATAAACTACCTATGCACCCCTAAACCGAGGTCCCCCCACATCGCCGCCACTCGATTAAATTTTTTTAACCCCTAATCTGCCAACCGCCACCTACGTTATACTTATGTACCCCTAATCTGCTGCCCCTAACACCGCCGACCCCTGTATTATATTTATTAACCCCTAACCTGCCCCCCACAACGTCGCCTCCACCTACCTACACTTATTAACCCCTAATCTGCCGACCGCAAAGCGCCGCCACCTACGTTATACTTATGTACCCCTAATCTGCTGTCCCTAACACCGCCGACCCCTGTATTATATTTATTAACCCCTAACCTGCCCCCCACAACGTCGCCTCCACCTACCTACACTTATTAACCCCTAATCTGCCGAACGCAAAGCGCCGCCACCTACGTTATCCTTATGTACCCCTAATCTGCTGCCCCTAACACAGCCGACCCCTATATTATATTTATTAACCCCTAATCTGCCCCCCTCAACGTCGCCTCCACCTGCCTACACTTATTAACCCCTAATCTGCCGACCGGAGCTCACCGCTATTCTAATAAATGTATTAACCCCTAAAGCTAAGTCTAACCCTAACACTAACACCCCCCTAAATTAAATATAATTTACATCTAACGAAATTAATTAACTCTTATTAAATAAATTATTCCTATTTAAAGCTAAATACTTACCTGTAAAATAAATCCTAATATAGCTACAATATAAATTATAATTATATTATAGCTATTTTAGGATTAATATTTATTTGACAGGCAACTTTGTAATTATTTTAACCAGGTACAATAGCTATTAAATAGTTAAGAACTATTTAATAGTTACCTAGTTAAAATAATTACAAAATTACCTGTAAAATAAATCCTAACCTAAGTTACAATTAAACCTAACACTATACTATCATTAAATTAATTAAATAAAATACCTACAATTACCTACAATTAAACCTAACACTACACTATCAATAAATACATTAAATACAATTCCTACAAATAACTACAATGAAATAAACTAACTAAAGTACAAAAAATAAAAAAAGAACTGTTACAAAAAATAAAAAAATATTTACAAACATAAGAAAAATATTACAACAATTTTAAACTAATTACACCTACTCTAAGCCCCCTAATAAAATAACAAAGATCCCCAAAATAAAAAATGCCCTACCCTATTCTAAATTACTAAAGTTAAAAGCTCTTTTACCTTACCAGCCCTGAACAGGGCCCTTTGCGGGGCATGCCCCAAGAAGTTCAGCTCTTTTGCCTGTAAAAAAAAAAACATACAATACCCCCCCCCCAACATTACAACCCACCACCCACATACCCCTAATCTAACCCAAACCCCCCTTAAATAAACCTAACACTAAGCCCCTGAAGATCTTCCTACCTTATCTTCACCATACCAGGTTCACCGATCCGTCCTGAAGAGCTCCTCCGATGTCCTGATCCAAGCCCAAGCGGGGGGCTGAAGAGGTCCATGATCCAGCTGAAGTCTTCATCCAAGCAGGAGCTGAAGAGGTCCATGATCCGGATGAAGTCTTCATCCAAGCGGGAGCTGAAGAGGTCCATGATCCGGATGAAGTCTTCTATCAACGGCATCTTCAATCTTCTTTCTTCGGGAGCCATCATCTTCTATCCGACGCGGAACATCCTCTTCTCCCGACGCCTACTAGCCGAATGACGGTTAGGGTTAGACTTAGCTTTAGGGGTTAATACATTTATTAGAATAGCGGTGAGCTCCAGTCGGCAGATTAGGGGTTAATAATTGAAGTTAGGTGTCGGCGATGTTAGGGAGGGCAGATTAGGGGTTAATACTATTTATTATAGGGTTAGTGAGGCGGATTAGGGGTTAATAACTTTATTATAGTAGCGCTCAGGTCCGCTCGGCAGATTAGGGGTTAATAAGTGTAGGCAGGTGGAGGCGACGTTGTGGGGGGCAGATTAGGGGTTAATAAATATAATATAGGGGTTGGCGATGTTAGGGCAGCAGATTAGGGGTACATAGGGATAATGTAAGTAGCGGCGGTTTACGGAGCGGCAGATTAGGGGTTAATAATAATATGCAGGGGTCAGCGATAGCGGGGGCGGCAGATTAGGGGTTAATAAGTGTAAGGTTAGGGGTGTTTAGACTCGGGGTACATGTTAGGGTGTAGCAAACAATGGGGCTGCGTTAGGAGCTGAACGCGGCTTTTTTGCAGCTGTTAGGTTTTTTTTCAGCTCAAACAGCCCCATTGTTTTCTATGGGAGAATCGTGCACGAGCACGTTTTTGAGGCTGGCCGCTTGCGTAAGCAACTCTGGTATCGAGAGTTGAAGCTGCGTTAAATATGCTCTACGCTCCTTTTTTGGAGCCTAACGCAGCCTTTATGTGGACTCTCAATACCAGAGTTATTTTTATGGTGCGGCCAGAAAAAAGCCGGCGTTAGATTTTCTGGTCGTTACCGACAAAACTCCAAATCTAGCCGTTAGTTTTCTCAAATTTTAGTGACCCCCTTAAACAGACACGAAAATCATATCTGAAATACAAATTTAAAATAAAACATTTTTACAGAAAAAGGGCAGCACTGTATTAGTCAGTGCAGAAGGCATAAGTAATTTTGCAAAAAATAACAAAATCATTGTACAGGTCATACATAATCAAGGTCTCATTTCCATTTAGCTGTAGACAATCGAGGCATAAGCTACCGAAGTTGCCAACAGCTAAAAGTAGTTTACGACTACCAGGTTTCCATTTAAATATTTTGCGCATTGCATGCAGTTGCTCTTTTCATGTAGGAGTAAGTTAACATTGTGTTAACGTCGGATTTCTTCAAAATCAAGTTAGTTGCTATGGGAACCCGACCTTACACTATAATATGTACGTTTAACGTCTACACTCCTTATATGAGACCACCTCTAAAGATACATTCATTTTTAATACATATTGTTTAATTTTAAGCAAATACTATGTTTATCAAAATTATATTTTAAACTTTATTAATATATAATAAGGGGAGGGGATGAGTGGCGCTATAGAAGCTGAGGAATACAATAAAGTATCAATGTAATTTCTCATAGAGGGACATAGAGAATAGGGACAGAATGATATCAATGAAGAATATACATTTAATATGTACAATAAAAAAAGAAATATATCATTGTAAAAAATGTAGCATGAAAATACAGTATACACAAGAAATAAAAAAAAGTTGTGGCCACAACCATAAAAACAAACACTATATGGATATATAAGAAGTGTTTTCTTTGAAAGCATAAATAAAAAGACAATGCAGTGATTTAGATAAAACGCTGAGATATATATATATATATATATATATATATATCGGAATGCTAACGTTACCCTTACTAGGTAAAAATATATCTTAAAACGGTCACTAAAAGAAATATCTAAAAATCCAAGCCATAGCCCTGTTAGTACTATACACAAATAATTATAGTGCAATATATAGCGGTTTAACGTAAGACCCACTGAGTGATGTATAAGGAGTAAGTCCTTTAAGAATTTCCAAAAGTTACTGTTGAGTTATTGTGATACAGAATACGGAGCTCCATTAATGAGATTCAATGTAACACATTGTTTGTGAGAGGTGTGACACTTTTCGATCACATGATATCCAAATAGTTTTTGTTTATATGTGCTGATAAAGTTTTGTTACAGATGCTGTCACTTAAGTATATAATATAATATAACAGTTTTATTATGCAGATATATATCAAGTCTTTTAAAATAGAACGAGAGTTTCACAGATCAAATCATATCCAAACAGTTTCTGTTTATATGTACTGATAGAGTTGTGATACAGATGCTGTCACTTAAGTATAGAATGTAACAGTAGCAGATATATATCAAGTCCTTTCAAATAGAAAGAAAGTTTCACAGAACATTAACTGACCAGTCAGTGTCATAATCCTACTGGACTTCTGAAATGGCTATTGGATCCTCTTTAGCAGACACACTTATAAGCAGACTTCCATAGCTGTTCAATTCATCCTCGCTTAGGTGTTGTCAGCGCTAGCGGGAAAAGTTCAGCGTCTTCACTGCCTGTGTTGTTAGTTGGGTCACCTGACCTTAGGTAAGCCAATCAGAAAACCGGGTAAGAAATCCTGTTGTAGGTTTAAAACGGTGCAAATCAAACAATGCAAATCTACTGATAGCAGCTTATTATGGAGAATTAAAAACATGTCACTTCTTCAACGCATTTCGGCATATACTGCCTTTATCACAAGATGACTTGTGAGAGCTGGTCAGCTTCTATTTATACCAGTATTACCCATAATGCAATTTTTTATTTTTAAAGGGATATTTCCTCTCTTCGATCTTAAAAAGTGTATTTTGATCCCAAATATATATATATATATATATATATATATATGTATATATATATATATATATATGTATATCAGTAAGTGGGTATTGCTGATTGCTCACTTTATATTAGTGTGTAGCACAACAAATTCAGGTTTTAGAACATTTTGTTGTATATTGCACTTATTCCAAAACAATAATAATAAACATTATTCTAACTTAGTCTCTTTTTGAAACATATATTTCATCAGCCAATAGAATTTAAGCAGCTCTCATTCTATTGGCTGATTCATCATCCAATAGAATTAGAGCTGCTTATATCCTATTGGCTGATTTTAACAGCCAATAGGATTTTAGCAGCTCTAATTCCTATTGGCTGATTCAAATTTTTTAGCCAATAGGAATGTAAGGGACGCCATCTTGGATCGCATCCTTTGCATCGAAGATTCAATGTACGTCGGCGACCGTATGAAGAGGATGCTCCGCGCTGGATGTCTTCTTGATGGACCTGCGCCTCCGGAATCAAGGTAGAAGATGCCGCCTGGATGAAGATTGAAGAGGCCGCCTGGATGAAGACTTCTCGCCGCTTGGATCAGGACGTCACCACCGGTATGAAGATTGAAGAGGCCGTCTGGATGAAGAATTCTCACTGCCTGGATTAGGACTTCAACTCTGGGATGAAGATCGTTCAAGCGGGACTTCAAAAACTGTAAGTGGATTGTCAGGGGGTTAGTGTTAGGCTTTTTTAAGGGTTTATTGGGTGGGTTTTATTTTTTAGTTTAGGGTCTGGGCAGTAAAAGAGCTAAATGCTTAGGTTTTTTAAGAATTAGGTTTTTTATTTTGAGGGGTTGGTTGGGTGGTGGGTTTTACTGTTGGGGGGGGTTTTGTGTTTTTTTACAGGTAAAAGAGTTGATATCTTTGGGGCAATGCCCCACAAAAGGCCCTTTTAAGGGCCACTGGTAGTTTATTGTAGGCTAGGTTTTTGTTTGTTTTTTGGGTGGGATTTTTTATTTTTATAGGGCTGTTAGATTAGGTGTAATTCTTTTTTATTTTGGATAATTTTGTTTTTTATTTTGTGTAATGTATATTTTTAGGGGGTGTTTTTTGTAGCAAAAGAGCTGTTTATCTCAGGGCAATGCCCTACAAAATGCCCTTTTAAGGGCCCCCCAAAATGCCCTTTTAAGGGCCCTTGGTAGTTTGGGGGGTTTGTATAGTGTTAGGGGGTGTTTGTATTTTTTTTGGAGCAAAAGAGCTGTTTAACTCAGGGCAATGCCCTACAAAAGGGCCTTTTAAGGGCCCTTGTTAGTTTATTCTAGATTAGGATTTTTTTTGGGGGGGTGTTTTTTTAAGGGTATTAGAATAGGAATAATCTTTTATTGTTGGGATAATTTCACTGGTTTGTTTTTGTAATGGTAGGTTTTTTTATTTTTTGTAATGGTAGTTTTTTTTTATTTTTTGTGATGTTAGGTTTTATTTCACAGGTAAGTTTGTATTTATTTTAACTAGGTAGTTTTAAATTAATAACTATTTACAAACTATTCTACCTAGGTAAAATAAATACAAACTTACCTGTGAAATAAAAATAAAACCTAAGCTAGCTACAATATAACTATTAGCTTAGGTTTTATTTCACAGGTAAGTATTTAGTTTTAACTAGGTATTATTTAGTTAATAATTGTAAATTTTATTTAGATCTATTTTAATTATTTTAAATTTAGGGGGTGTTAGGGTTAGGGGTAGGGTTAGCGTTAGGTTTAGGGTTAGAGTTAGGGGTTAACAGTTTAATTTAGGTTGTTGCGATGTGGGGGGCTGACGGTTTAGGGGTTAATAGGTTTATTTAGTTAAAAATTGTAAGTTTAATTTAGATCTAGTTTAATTATGTTAAAGTTAGGGGGTGTTAGGGTTAGGGTTAAGTTAGGGTTACGTTAGGGCTACAGTAGGGTTAGGGGTTAATAGTTTAATTTAGTTTGTTGCGATGTGGGGGGCTGGTGGTTTAGGGGTTAATAGGTTTATTTAGTGGTAGTGATGTGGAAGGCCAGAGGTTTAGGGGTTAATAGCTTTATTTAGTTGGCGGCGATATCGGGAGCAGCGGAATAGGGGTTAATAACTTTAATATAGTTGTGGCGATGTTGGGGTGCAGTGGAATGGGGTTGATAACTTTAGTATAGTGGCAGCGATATCGGGAGCGGCAGATTAGGGGTTAATAATTTTATTTAGGTGGAGGCAATATCGGGAGCAGCAGATATGGGGTTAATAACTGTAGGCAGGCATCGGCGATGTCAGGGGCAGCAGATTAGGGGTGTTTAGACTCAGGGTTTATGTTAAGGTGTTAGGTTTAAAATGTCTTTTCTTTTTCCCCATAGACATCAATGGGGCTGCGTTACGGAACTTTTGTTTCCGTGATCGCAGGTGTTAGATTTTTTTTTGCTGGCTCTCCCCATTGATGTCTATGGGGAAAGCGTGCATGAGCACGTCAAAACACTGCTGCTTTTGTGTGCTGTATGGAGCGCTCAAAACTCGTAATCTAGGAGCAAGTAAGGAGTTTCACAAGAAAGGGCGGATAATTCTAAAACTCTTCTAGCAGAAGAGATATCTAAAAGAAACAGAACTTTCCAAGAAAGTAGTTTGTCTAAAGAATGCATAGGCTTAAATGGAGAAGCCTGTAAAAACTGTAACACTAGATTGAGACTCCATGGAGGAGAAATAGATTTAATTACAGGTTTTATTCTAGACAAAGCCTGAACAAAACAATGAATGTCTGGAAGATGAGCAATCTTTCAGTGAAACATAACAGAAAGAGCAGAATTCTGTCCATTCAAATTACTGGCACCTTGAAGAAACTGAAGAAGTCTAGGAATTCTAAATGTATTGCAAGAAAAATTATGTGGAACACCAGGAAATATGTTTTCCAAACCTTATAATAAATTTTCCTGGAAACAGGTTTTCTTGCTTAAAGGGACATTAAACCAATTTTTTTCTTTCATGATTCAGATATAGAATACCATTTTAAACAACTTTCTAATTTACTTCTATTTTCTAATTTGCTTCTTTCTCTTTATATTTATTCCTGAAAAGCATATCTAGATAGGCTCAGTAGCTTCTGATTGGTGGCTGCACATATTTGCCTCATGTGATTGGCTCACCCATGTGCATTGCTATGTCTTTAACAAATGATATCTAAAGAATAAAACAAATTACATAATAGAAGTAAATTGGAATGTTGTTTAAAATTGTATTCTCTATCTGAATCATGAAAGAAATTTTTTGGGTATAATGTCCCTTTAAATCATAGTATTAATTACAGAGTCTAAAAAACCTCTGTGACTGAGAACTAGGCGTTCAATCTCCATCCCATTAAGTTCAGAGATTGTATGTCTGGATGAAAGAAGGGACCTTGAGACAGAGGAATATATTTATCAATGTGCGAGTGGACATGATACGAAGTAGCGTGTCATGTCCGCTGCACATCGATAAATGCCAACAGCATACGCTGTCAGAATTTATCATTGTACCAGCAGTTCTTGTGAACTGCTGGTGCAATGCCGCTCCCTGCAGATTCGCGGCCAATCGGCCATTAGCAGGGGGTGTCAATCATCCCGATCGTATTCGATCGGGTTGATTTCTGTCTGCCGCCTCAGAGCAGGTGGACAAGTTATGGAGCAGCGGTCTTTATACTGCTGCTTCATAACTTCTGTTTCTGGCAAGCCTTTACAAGGGGGCTCAAGCTCCATACGGAGCTTGATAAATATGCCCCAGGAGGTCTGATCTTAGAGGAAGATGCCATGGCTGCTAGCTGGACATTTGAACTAGATCTGGAAACCAGATCCTGAGAGGCCACGCAGGGGCTATCAGAAGTACAGATAATTGTTCCATCTTGATTTTTGAAATCACTCTGGACAGCAGAACTATTGGAGGAAATATATAAGCATATTGGAATGACCAAGGAACAGCTAGAGCATCCGTCATTTCTGCCTGAGGATCTTGTGACCTTGCAAGGTATCTGGAAAGTTTCTTGTTCAAATGAGAGGCAATGAGATCTATTTGGGGAAGACCCCAGATTTAAACAGTTTGTAAGAATACATTCTGGTTGAGAGACCATTCTCCCAGGTGTAGTGAATGATGGCTAGATAATTTGCCTCCCAGTTGTCCACACCTGGTATGTGAATCGCAGTGATGAGACAGGAATTGGTCTCTGCCCAAGAACATATCCGAGATACTTCTTTCATGGCTAGGTAACTTCGAGTTCCCCCTTGATGATTGATATATGCCACTGTTGTGATATTGTCTGTCTGAAAACGAAGATAAGGTTCATTCTTTAAAAGAGGCCAAGCTTGAAGAGTTTTGTAAAGAGCACAGCATTCTAAGATATTGATTGGAATTTTTGTTTCCTGAACATTCCAGACTCCCTGTGCAGTCAGGGACCCCCATACTGCTCCCTAACCTGTAAGACTTGCATCTGTAGTGATCACAGACCAGGTAGGATGAACAAAGGAAGCCCCTTGAAGATATTGGTGGGGTAGCCACCATGTCAGAGAAAAACGAGTATCCAAGAATATTAGTTGTGATATTCGAGTATAATCCTTGCACCATTGGCGCAGCATGCAAAGTTGAAGAGACCTTATATGAAAACGAGCAAAGGGGATTGCGTCCAATGCTGAAATCATAAGCCCTAACACCTCAATGCACATAGCCACTGAAGGATATGATAGAGATTGAAGATTCAGGCATGCTGAGACTACTTTTGTTTGTCTCTTGTCTGTCAGAGAAAGAGTCATGGACACTGAATCTATTTGGAAACCCAAATAAATTACCTTTGTCTGAGGTATCAAGAAACTCTTTGGAAAATTGATTCTCCAACCATGATTTTAAAGAAACAACAATTGTTGATTCGTATGAGATTCTGCTAAATGAAAAGAATGAGCTAGAGCCAAGATATTGTCTAAATAAGTAAACACCACAATACCCTGTCCTCTGATTACAGATAGAAGGGCACCAAGGATTTTTGAAAATATTCTTGGTGCTGTTGCAAGGCCAAACGGAAGAGCAACTAACTGAAAATTAATTTCTAGAAAATAGAATTTATGAAAATGAAAATGATCTGGGTGAATAGGGATGTGAAGATAAGCATCCTGTAAGTCTATTGTGGACATATAATGACCTTGCTGAACAAAAGGCAGATTAGTCCTTATAGTTTTCATCTTGAAGGTTGGAATTCTTACAAATTTGTTTAATGTTTTCAGATCCAATATTGGTCTGAATGAATTCTCCTTCTTTGGTACAATGAAGAGATTTAAGTAAAAACCCTTTCCTTGTTCCTGTACTGGAACTGGGACAATCACTCCCATAAGTTCTAGATGTGAAACACATGTTAGAAAGGCTTGAGCTTTTCTGGATGTTTTCGATCATGAGTAAGATAAAACTTCCTCCTTGGGGGTTTGATTCTAAAACCAATGCGATAACCCTGAGAGATTATATTCTGAATCCAGGGACTTTGGACAGTTTCTTACCAAATCTTCTGAAAAAGTTTTAATCTGCCACCTCCAAGAAAAACTGGGATGGGGGCCGCATCTTCATGCTGTTTTCTAGACAGGATTAAGTTTCTTGAATTGTTTAGATTTATTCCAATTGGGAGAAAGTCTCCAGGTAGAGCCAGTGGCTTTTGGAGTGGTGGAAGGCTTTTGATCTTTGTTTCGAAAAGAACAAAAGCGATTTGGAGCCTTGAATTTTTCTTTAGATCTATAGTCTTGAGGCAGAAAAACTGATAGTAATCTCATCTTAGAAACCATGTCAACATTCCAAGATTCAAGCCATAAAGCTTTTCTTGGAAGAACAGCTAAAGACATAGTTTTAACATTGATCTTGATAATGTCAAATACTGCATCACAAATAAAAAGATTTGCCTCTTGTAGTAAACTAAGAATATTACAACATTCAGGGTCTGAAGAAAATTGCTGAGCAAGATTAGAGAGCCAAAAAGTAGAGGTGGTGGCTACATCAGCAATAGATATAGCTGGCCTAAGCACATAACCAGTATGTAAATAAGACATTCTCAGAAAAGATTAAAGTTTCCTATCTAAAGGATCCTTGAAAGAAGTACTATCCTCTAAGGGAATTGTAGCATGTTTACCTAGAGAGAAAATAGCCCCATCTACTTTAGGGATAGATTCCCATAGCTCTAAATTAGCAACAGGTAAAGAATACATTTTTTTAAACCTAGAAGAAGGATTAAAAGAAGTACCTGGTTTAGACCATTCCTTAGAGATAATATTAGAGACTGCGTTAGGAACAGGAAATATCTCTGGAATAATAATGTTAGACTTAAAGAAAGAATTTAATTTGTTAGAAGGAATAACATCAGAAGTTTTGATCACTTCAATACCTAAAGTGAGTAAAACTTCTTTTAAAAAAGAACGAATATGCTCAATTTTAAACAAAAAACAAGATTTATCAGGTTCAGTATCAGATGAGGGATCCTCAGTATCAGAGGAATCATCATCATTAGAAGATACGTCAGTATTAGTCTGATCAGTACATATGTTACTAGAGGAAGGTAAAACATGGGCTGATCTTACGCTTATTTCAAGGCGGAATTTCAGTCAGGGCCTTCTTAATTGAAGCTGCAATAAACTTCTTCATTACTGAGGGTACGCCATCTATATCCGTCTGTGAAATTAAAACAGGAGTATTTGAAACCATAGAGACATCATTAGGACGTGATAAAAACACTATACATGAGTCACATAAATTTGCTGAAGATGGCACTTCAGAAGTTTTGCAAAACACACACTTAGCTTTGGTAGAAATATGTTCAACAGACTCAGGTCCTATGGTAATTTCAGGGACAGAAGCAGAAAGTTCCATTATGGCATAGAAACAAAAAATGGAAAAAATGTAAAATAATTATAATTTTAACAAAAAAAACTCTTTTGCTTAAAAAAAGGTTTTGAGGATTGGAAAAGACTTTGCTTAAGATAAATAAAAAGTTAATAAAAACAGTTAATTTAAAAAGCTTTAAGTATATTATCTTGTGTAGCATATAAAGTCCTGTATAATAATTAAGCATATAAGATATGTATAGAGTGAGTATTTAAAAAAAAAAAAGAGCGGGCAAATTAGCGTAAAAAACACGGCGGCGCGTTGTCATTTTTTAACAGGCTAAAAATAACGGCTTGTAAAAAAATAGCACAAAAGCCATATGTTCTACCAATCCTCTATAAGCGCAATGAGAATATCTATCCTATAAGCGGAGAAATTACTGTTCCTGGACTGCAAGATAAAAATATAAAGCAATAACCTTTTCTTTTAAAAAAGTGCCCAAAAATAGCTATGAGTGTCATAAATAAAATATACTTACCGTAACTGTGGCAGACACTCATCCACTGAACCCAGACAAGCCAAACCAGTGCTGAAACCTATACAGTAACTGTGGCAGACACTCCTCCACTAAACGCAGACAAGCCAAACCAGCGCTGAAACCTATCAGCAGAGGTATAGAAATGAGAGTTTGTAGAACTGTAAAGGGAGACAAGAGATGAATCTCTGCGACTGATGAACAGGAGGCCCATTAAAAAAGGTTTTTACAGTGGTAAGAACATGTTAACTGTAGGCAAAAACTCCCTTACTTACTCTCTTACAAACATAGTACTCAGAGGGAAAAAACAGACTTCAAAATACACTGAAGCACCTATCATTGAAGCACATCATACTTTAACCACCTCCAAAGGATTCAAAGTTTAAACTGAGATATGAGTGAGGTAGGTGAGGTATTTATAGGCTTTTGAGGTTTGGGAAACTTTGCCTCCTTCTGGTAGGAATGTATATCCCATATGTAACAAATAGTGGATTCTCGCCACCTATATATAGTTTTTAAGGTCGATTTTGAGAATCGACCTTAAAATGAGAGTTACCCCATGCCATCCTTTTAGACATAGTTACAGATTAAAACCTTAAAATAATCAAGAATAATGAAAAATATATGTTTGGTCTGAATCGAGAATGTCAATGAACAAATTTTGTGGAAAAAATTACAATTAGAAACTTCAAGTCTTTGTGAAATGTGATTAATAATCTTTTTATTTTATTTTTTGGTAATTTTACAATAATTTATTAATTCTGAGAATAAATAGCTAGTTGAAACTGTCATCCACTGAAGCTCTTTTGTTCCCCAAGCAAAAAAAATAAATATAGTTTTTATAGGTAAATCAAAAATAAAAGTTTGTGTAAACTGAGTGATAGCAAAAATTCTAAAAATTCTATGGTACTTTGGGCAAGTTTTTCTCTCAAATTCATAGTAGCGAAGGGGTTAAAAAATTATTTTAATATAAATAAATGTCACAATATCAAATTGCAACACACACACCCACATGGACTCCATTAACCCACTATAAAATAAAACATTCACGGATAGCGCCCATGTTGTATGTTGGACATGTTGTCAATATTTCTGATTAGCACTGCGGAATCTGTTGGCGCTCTACAAATATCTGATGATAATAATAATAATAATTGGCTGTGGAGGTGATAGGGGTGTGACGTAAGGTAAAAAGTGCATAAATCCGCAATTTTGGATTTACACCGTTGTTTCATTTGGTGTATTCCCAAGACAAACAGAATTGCTTTAGAAGTGATTTGCACATCATCAGACATCATCAGGCTTGTAAAATCATCAGCCAAAGTAAAACAATTCCGGGTGATGACTTCAGAATGATTAGTAGATTACTTCACAAGCATGAACACCCAGTAAATGACTCTAGAGTCATCTCATTTAAATAATTTGGCCTGTGGACACACTTCAGGATGACTTCTGATGATTGGTTTGGAGTCATTGATTACTTCAGAATGAATCAAGGAAGATCATCCTTTTTGACTTGGGTTAGTTACAGTCTGCAGTCATTATTATTTGTTCAAAGTAGCATTTTGGGGTGAAAGTAAATCAAATTTTGTGTTAGTTTTCAAGCTTGGCTTTGTTTGACTTGTTAAAAAACAGACAATACAATTTTTCCAATATCGGAATGAAAATCAGATTGAAATTCAGACTGAAATTGACCCCATTATGTGAGCCATAGGTGCTTCCTTGTGCAGACTTGCTTTATAATTTATACAAACTCTTTTGCTCAATCAGTGTGCAGTATTGAGTTTGTAATGCAAATACTAGTATTCATATTGTATTGGAGAATATTAATAATATTATTTATATTTCCAAATTACTCATCCATCACACATTTACGGTGGACAATACCCTATAATGAATATTGGTAATTAATAATTACTAATGCTTTTTAAAATATATTGCTGAGAGTTTGGGCACTAATAAGAGTCATTTCACAAGATTTCAGTAATTCAACTAATCAAGCTATAGATACATAAAATAGCCTACTTTGCACCAAGAAATAGGAACAGTAGCAGGAGCAGTTATCAGACTAGAGGCTTTAGTAGCCAGTCAGTTCATCTTCATTCCAGTGTTTTCATTAAAGGGATATACAAGTTTCATGATTCAGATAAAACATGCAATTTAAAACAACTTTTCAATATGAAAATGGGCACATTCTTTTTATATGCACAATTTCTGAAGCTCCAGCTACTACTGAGCATGTGAAAAAGTGCACTATAGATATATATATATATATATATATATATATATATATATATATATATATATATATATATATATATATATATATATATATATATATATATATATATAGAAAATAAAGCAAGAAAGGCACTCTCCGTGTTCATCACCAAAACTTTTACTTAGGTGAACGTTTTCGGTGTTGCCACCATCCTCAGACCTTACACAGCAAAAAGTGAACAAACAATTTATGTGCATTACCTGGTGCTGATCCTGCTAGTGCGTGTGGCGTCTCCTCTGCGCAACTGCGCATGCGCAAGAGACTTTACAGAGGCCCTAGAGGATCAAAAAGTTAACAAGTGCAAAACGTTAGTTAAAAACAGTATAGTAACCTCACCTTCCCCAGCATGTAATGTCATATTTAGAAATGTCAAAGTATTGCATCTATGTTGCATAAATATGCATTGTGGTCTGTATTGGTATTTGATGTCAACCGCATTATATTTATTACCTTATATTCACATATTTTCTACCTTATAGTTATGCGGTACGCATCTTTATGTCAGTGTATTTACCGCTGCTATAGCAGAGATCAATGCTAAATATGGACCCCCACAGGATCGATCCCCTAACTTTTACACCGGTCCAGATATATATCCTGGAATTAGCACATATATATCTCATACATATTGCTCAAGTGAGGTCCCACTACAAATAGTTTACGCATGGTCGCCTAGCAACCAAATTTAGAACAAATAGGGGGCATATCCGGAATCAACAGTTTAGTGGATACTACAACCATAGGACTTAATATATCATAACGGTGACATCCCTGTTTTTATTCACTTGATATTACAGTGACCCTTGTAAGGTTGCAAAGCAACCAGATGTAACCACGTAAAGTATAAACCATTATGTATACCATAAAAAAAACATGTTTGGAGGCTTCCTGATCCACAACGATCAGCAATGTACTTCAGCCTGTCTTAGGCTGCTAGCGAGAAATCCTCACTTCAAAATAGAACATAGAATATTTTGAAGTGAGGATTTTTGCACTTGTTAACTTTTTGATCCTCTAGGGCCTCTGTAAAGTCTCTTGCGCATGCGCAGTTGCGCAGAGGAGACGCCACACGCACTAGCAGGATCAGCACCAGGTAATGCACATAAATTGTTTGTTTACTTTTTGCTGTGTAAGGTCTGAGGACGGTGGCAACACCGAAAACGTTCACCTAAGTAAAAGTTTTGGTGATGAACACGGAGAGTGCCTTTCTTGCTTTATTTTCTATATTATACATTTAAAGTGCACCCCGGAGGTTGCATGATAATAGTGAGTGTGGGATCCCTTCTGAGTATTATATATATATATATATATATATATATATTCAGATAATATTCTACTGCTGATATCAAATTAGTGCAGTTATTAAAAAAAAAAAAAGCTACATTTCTTTTTTAATAAAGGCACTATTGGGGGACATTTATAAAATGTATCAGAGATCTGATCTGTGGTTAATTTTATGAGTGCTAATTGCTACTGCAATCTCGCGGTAGTAATAACCAGCCACTTGTAATGGCTAGTAATTTATTGTGCGCCCATAATCGGGTGAATTTGCTCATTTGCAGACACGCGATAACTTAGCACTCCACTTGTAATCTAGCCCTTATTTTACAAAAAATAACAAAACCTTACATTACAGGAAAAAAACAACACTACAAAAAAACACATTTATGCCTATACTAAAACTAATGTCCCCTTTAAAAAAATAAAACCCACCCCAAAATAAAAAACCCTAAACTTAAACTTAAAAGGTTACTATAATAGCCCTTAATAGGGCTTTTTAAAGTGACATAGCTCTTATAAAACTAAATACTACCAGCACATTCTACAATAAAAGTAACCCCCCCCACCTGCCCCCCAAAAAAGCCTAAACTAAAAAAAAAATTTAAAAAAAAAGGAAACTAAAAAAATAACCTTATCCTAAAAAGAAAAGAGAAGGGCATTTGGTAGCCCATGGCTCTTTTGCTGCCCAAAACATAAAAATCTAATCTAAAAAAAGATTGCAGTCAAAAGGGCATTTGGTAGAGCATTGTCCTAAAGTGTTTCAGCTCTTTTAGGAAAAAAAAATCCTAAACTAAAAAAAAATAAAAAATAAAACTAAGCTTTAAAATAAAAAAGCCCTCCCGCTAAACCCCAAAATTTGTACTCACCAATTTGACTCTGATGGTGCTCCTCTTCTTTTTTCATGGCGGTGGTTTTCCGGGGCAGTCCTCTTCATGCCAGTGGTCCTCTTCTTTTATCTTCTCTCTTCTTTTGTCTCCTTCCATCGAATCCTCTTCCAGCTGATCCTTCTTCATGTGGTCCCCGCCGCACACTGAAGCTTGAATGTAGGGTTCATCCTTATGTAGGGGTGTCCTTGCATATCTGCTGGCTAATTTTTTAATTCTGACACCACACATACGTGTTACCCATCTGTTTCCTGCACAGTGTAACGGCAGGAGTTTTGTATTGTGGAGGGTTAAATCTGGTGCCATTGTCATTGTACAAAGCTATAGATCTTTGAATAGAAATTTTAGTACATGGATAAACAGTTGGTTGAAAGATAGGGAACAAAATTGTTAAATGATGTTTTACACTAAATGAACTCAAGTGATGATTAAAATCCTTAAGTTATTTTCAAAAGCTTTTCAATGACCTAGGGAGAGGATTAGAAACCGGTATTTCCATATTTGCTAATGATACAAAGGGATTTGCACAAACTAGGATAACATGCTTCATACCTAATAGACGAGTTCCTTATAATGTCTATGGGGCCGAATTATCAAGCTCCAAACGGAGCTTGATGCCCCATGTTTCTGGCGAGACTTCAGGCTAGAAAGAAACACAAGTTATGAAGCAGCGGTCTAAAGACTGCTGCTCCATAACCTGTCCGCCTGCTCTGAGAAGGTGGACAGACATCGCCGGAAATCAACCCGATCGAATACGATTGGGTCTATTGACACCCCCTGCGAATCTGCAGGGGGTGGCATTGAACCAGCTATTTACAAGGACTGCTTCCATGCAAGCCTTCAGAAACAGGAGTTAAAGGGACTGTCAACACCAGAATTGTTGTTGTTTAAAAACTCCAGGGTAACTTCACATGCACAAGCACAATCGGCTAGATTACGAGTTTTGCGTTATGAGTGAAAAAGTCTCATAACGCTGCTTTTTCACTACCGCTGCTATTACGAGTCTTGTCAGAATAGCTGAACCGCACACTTTTTTGGCCGTAATGCAACGCAACTACCGCATCTTTCAAAAAGTCCTTTTTCAATGGGACTTCCATAGCGCCGGTATTACGAGTTTGCCTGGAAGGCCAAAAAGTAAGCGGTACAGCCTAAAATGACAAGATTCGTACCGCTATCTAAAATCAGTAGTTATGGGTTTTGCGCTACAAAGCTGTAGCATAAAACTCACAACTAAAGTGTTACAAAGTACACTAACACCCATAAACTACCTATTAACCCCTAAACCGAGGCCCTCCCGCATCACAAACACTAAAATACAATTATTTACCTCTAATCTGCTGCTCCAGACATCGCAGCCACTATAATAAACATATTAACCCCTAAACCGCCGCACTCCCACATCGCAAACACTAGTTAAATATTATTAACGTGCACCCTGAGGAGTTACAATAAAAATTAACATGCATGGAAGTTATTCCAGCTTCTGTTCTATCTCATGGAGTGCTGTTCTCTCTCTTTTGATTTTTATGCAAATTACTCTTGGGTCACCCTAAGAGTAATGGGGAAACCAGACGTGGGCTCCATGCACACTTGCCCTTAGAGAGATACAACTGCACCTCACTGACGAGGCCCATAAGAGGCTGAAACGATCGTCTGGGGTTGTTGCTTCCCTTGTTCAGAGAAGAATTGCCTGGTATTTCGGCACTGGACTGTCATTGGGCAGGGTCAGACTGATATGCTTCAGGATATTTTTTGTCTGTGAAGGGGCATAGTGTGCAAAAAGAACTGGCACCCTGAGGAGTTACAATAAAAATGAACATGCATGGAAGTTATTCCAGCTTCTGTTCTATCTCATGGAGTGCTGTTCTCTCTCTTTTGATTTAAATATTATTAACCCCTAATCTGCCGCCCCCAATGTCACCACCGCCACTATGCTAAAGTTATTAACCCCTAAACCTAACCCTAACCCTAAGTCTAACCCTAACACCCCTAACTTTAATACAATTAAAATAAATCTAAAGAAAAATTGCTAAATAAATCCTATTTAAAACTAAATACTTACCTATAAAATAAACCCTAACGGCTAGATTTAGAGTTGGGCGGTAGCCGTCAAAACCAGCGTTAGAGACTCCTAACGCTGGTTTTGGGCTACCGCTGGTATTTAGAGTTAGTCAGGAAAGGGTCTAACGCTCACTTTCCAGCCGCGACTTTTCCATACCGCAGATCCCCCTACGCCATTTGCGTATTCTATCTTTTCAATGGGATCTTTCTAACGCTGGTATTTAGAGTCATGGCTGAAGTGAGCGTTAGAAATCTAACGACAAAACTCCAGCCGCAGAAAAAAGTCAGTAGTTAAGAGCTTTCTGGGCTAACGCCGGTTTATAAAGCTCTTAACTACTGTGCTCTAAAGTACACTAACACCCATAAACTACCTATGTACCCCTAAACCGAGGCCCCCCCACATCGCCGCCACTCTATTAAAATTTTTAACCCCTAATCTGCCGACCGCACACCGTCGCCACCTACGTTATCCCTATGTACCCCTAATCTGCTGCCCCTAACATCGCCGACACCTACATAATATTTATTAACCCCTAATCTGCCGCCCCCAACGTCGCTGCTACCTACCTACACTTATTAACCCCTAATCTGCCGACCGGACCGCACCGCTACTATAATAAATGTATTAACCCCTAATCCGCCTCACTCCCGCCTCAATAACCCTATAATAAATAGTATTAACCCCATATCTGCCCTCCCTAACATCGCCGACACCTAACTTCAAGCATTAACCCCTAATCTGCCGACCGGAGCTCACCGCTACTCTAATAAATTTTTTAACCCCTAAGCTAATTCTAACCCTAACCCTAACACCCCCCTAAGTTAAATATAATTTAAATCTAACGAAATAAATTAACTCTTATTAAATAAATTATTCCTATTTAAAGCTAAATACTTACCTGTAAAATAACCCCTAATATAGTGTAATATGTTGTGTCCTGGAATGAGTTTAATGTTTTGTTTACAGAATCACTCCTGTATTCCTATGAGGATTTATGCTTGTAAAGGATCACAGTTGCAGAACTTTAGGAATATCTTCCACTTAATGTAAATGATATGTATCACAGAGAGTTAATATGTTACCAGTATTGATGGGGAATGGTAACAGAGTTTAACCTTTGTGAAAGTTTGTTTGAGTTAGGCTTGTTAGTGTTAAGCTTTACAAGAAATAATCACCAGAAACTGATACCCTTGATGGATTTGCAATATGAAGTCAAATGAATCCTGTAAGTACTTATTCAGAACTGAGAAAAACTATCAACGTAATGAGCAAATAGTTAATAGATAACAATACACAGTCTTTGTAATTGGTTTTAACTTATAACTCCATTTGTATGGTTTACACGTATTACCTTTAGCAAGTCTATATCGGATCTAGTTCTGCCCTGATAGCGAGTTGTCCGAGTCTGTGAGAGCTTGTTATCCTATGCAGTAGTGACTGCAGCGTCTGAAGCGGAGCGTGTCCTCTGTTACGTCACAGAGGGGTGTGCCAATGTTCCGGTCTCCGTTCCTGTCACGGAGCTCCGATATAAGGTAATTCTAGTGATTCACAAAGTGAAATATTTACAGTGCTGTAGAGGAATTGTTTGAGAGAGTTCTTCGTAGTAATCCCTTTGATTTAACTTCATATCCAGATTAGAAGACACGATGCTGAGAATTAAGTAGCAGCGGTTTAGATTTTCAGTCTAAGAATTATGCCGCCTTTGGATGATTATTATCAAAGTCTCTTAAGTAGGAAAATAGGTTGCAGGTATAACTTTTGCTAGAGGAAAAAACATAAGTTCCAGGAGCTGTTTCCTGTCACAGCTCACAGGTTTGCTAACAAATTGCTAAGCACCTGGTTACAGGTGCAGTGGGAATTTGTAGAGTAAGTAGGAGGGGTTAACTTAAAGAAACAGTCCTGACATCACCCCTTCCTCAAACAAGTGGTCCCACCACTTGAGGTCTGGGTCGATCTGGGTAACGGCGATGGAATTGCGATACCAGTCTGGGTGCGTGTAGGTTAGTGGAGGGTTCCCAGGAATCGTCCTCATTAGAATATCCCTTCCAATGCACCAAGTATTCCAGGCAACCTTTGTAATATCTGGAATCCAGAATACTCTGTACCTCATATTCATCTGCAACAGGTGAGACTGGAGTAGGAGGTAGAACTGGGGTGGTATCCCTCATATGTCCTGCTGGTTTTAACAAAGACACATGGAAGGTGGGATGTACTCGTAGGGTAGGAGGAAGTTCTAGAGTAACTGCATTGGGGTTAACTACCCTAAGGATTGGAAAAGGTCCCAAATAGAGTCTTCCCAGTTTCTTTGAAGGTATTTGTAACCGAAGGTTCTTCGAGGATAACCAAACACGGTCCCCTACCCTGTACTCTGGGGATGGTCTATGCCGTAGGTTGTAGTGATGTGTTTGTGAATCTTGAGAATTTTTTATGTTTTGCCTAAGAGTAGCGAAGGTCTCTTTCAGGGTATTGGTATACTCATCTACTAGTGGTGAGGATGAGACCGTTGAGTCAGAGAATGAAAAAGTAGGGTGGAAGCCATAATTTGCGTAGAAAGGGGTCATTTTGGTACTGGAGTTAATTGAATCGTTGTAGGCAAACTCTGCCAAAGGTAATAGTGTTGACCAATTGTTTTGGTGTTGAGTACAGAAACAACGGATGTATTGTTCGAGCCATTGATTGACTCTCTCGGTTTGGCCGTTCGTCTGGGGGTGGAACGAAGTGCTGTAGCGATGCTTGATCTGTAGAAGATGACATAATTGTCTCCAAAACTTGGAGGTAAACTGGGTACCACGATCAGATGTTAAAATCGGTGGTACTCCATGTAAACGAACAATATGATTCAAGAACAATTCTGCTGTTTCAGAAGACGTAGGTAATTTTGAATAAGGAACAAAGTGTGCCATCTTGCTGAAGAGGTCGACAACAACCAGTATTGTATTATTCTTGTCTGACCTAGGAAGGTCAACTATGAAGTCAAGACCAACATGTTGCCAAGGCTTATGTTGAATTTGTATGGGCATTAGATATCCAAAAGGTCTGTTGGTTTCATGTTTTGAACTTGCACAAATAGTACAACCACGTATATAATCTGAGATAGTTTTTTTCATCTGTGGCCACCAAAAGCTTCTGGAAATTTTTTCAAGGGTTCTTTGAATACCCTGATGTCCTGCTCTGGGTGTATCATGGTAACAATGTATTATACTATGTCTAGAAGTAGGAGGTAAATATACTTTTTCTCCCCGGTAATATAACCCATCTGAGTGCCTTTGTAGATTATATTGAGTGATCTCTCCTTCATCTATGGGAACTCTGTCGAGAGGAATAACCAGAGATGAGGTGGTTGCTATGAAGTGATCAGGAGGGATGATTGGTTTTATATTTAAAGAGGTATCAGGTCCCAAATCTTTTCTTGACAAAGCGTCTGCTTTTCCATTGAGTTTTGCAGGTCTGTAGGTGATTGTGAAATTGAACCTGGTAAAATAAAGGCTCCAACGAGCTTGACGGGCTGAGAGGGTTTTGCTGGTCTGTAAGTATTCCAGATTTTTGTGATCTGTAATTATCTGTATTGGTTCTTCAGTACCTTCTAGAAGGTGTCTCCAGTGTTAAAAGACTTCCTGATAGCCAATAACTCTTTTTCCCCGATGGGGTAGTTAGTCTCAGCTGCGGTCATAGCCTTAGAATAGAATGCAACAGGATGTATAGGCGAGGTGGAAGTTGGACGTTGTGACAGAACTGCGCCTATGCCATAATCAGAGGAGTCTACTTCGAGGATGAAGGGTAATTTGGGGTCTGGATAGCGTAATAAGGGTGCAGTAGTGAACCGGGTCTTGAGATGATCAAAGGCCTTTTGAGCTTCAGCATTCCAGGCAAAGGTGGATGTTGTACCAGTTAGACGTGTCAAAGGTCTTGCTATTTGAGAGAAATTCCTTATGAACTTCCGATAATAATTAGAGAAACCCAAGAAACGTTGTAATTCCTTCTTAGTTTTAGGTTGTCGCCAATTCCTAACGGTTTGAACCTTGTTGTCCTCCATCTGAATACCTTCTGGACTAATATAGTATCCCAAAAATGATAGATGAGTGGCATGGAAGAGGCATTTCTCTGCTTTGGCGTAGAGGTGGTGATCCCTGAGTCTTCCTAGCACAGTCCTGACATGGGTGATATGTTCCTGAAGATTATTGGAGTAAATGAGTATATCGTCAAGATATATAACCATGCAGACGTCGAGCAGGTCCCTGAAGATATCATTGACGAAATGCTGAAATGTTGCAGGGGCGTTACAGAGCCCAAAGGGCATAACAAGATATTCGTATAGCCCATACCTAGTCCTGAAGGCGGTGAGCCATTCATCACCCTTGCGTATTCTTATCAGATTGTAGGCTCCGCGTAGGTCAAGTTTAGTATAAATTTTAGCTTGGTGAATTCTCTCTATGAGCTCCGGAATAAGGGGTAGAGGATAACGATTTTTTATTGTCTTCTTATTTAACTCGCAATAGTCAATGATGGGTCTTAAGGATAAGTCTTTATTTCGGACAAAAAATATACCCGCACCTGCAGGTGATGTCGATGGCCGGATGAATCCTTTTTTCAAGTTTTCTTCCAGGTATGTCTTTAAGTGATCTAGCTCAGGTTTGCTGAGTGGGTACAGATGTCCAAATGGTATGGTTGCTCCAGGTTGTAGCTCAATTGGACAATCATATTGTCTGTGAGGTGGTAAAACCTCAGCCTGTTTTTTACTAAAGACATCAGCGAAGTCTGCATATTCGGGGGGCAGGTTTGGTAGATCTTCATTGACATGTAGTAATAGTTTCTGCTCTGGATAACAGGTGTGTAGACAGTAGGTGGAATTAAGATTAACTTGTAGATCTTTCCAATGTATAGAAGGTTGATGAAGTTGTAACCAGGTGAGACCTAAAACAACTGGAAAAAGGGGGGAAGGAATTATGTCTAGTGTTAGGTATTCAGTGTGACCTTTGGTGGTTTGAACCTTGAGTGGGATTGTTTGGTGTGTGATTGGTCCTGTTTTGATTGCTGTGCCATCAATAAGACGAATGTAGACAGGTTTTTGCTTACACACAATAGGGATTTTGTTTATTTTTACAAGGTTAACATCAATATAACTACTGTTGGCTCCAGAATCGATAATTGCTTCAGTGTTGAGTCTCTGCTGGTGCCACTGTAGAGACAAAGGTATATGACAGTAAGTAGGTTTAGGTAAAGTAGTGGAATGAACAGAATTTATCAAAAACTTACGTCTCTTCGTCTTGAGTAAGAGTGGACAGTCTTTTACTGCATGAGAAGGATTTGCACAATACATGCATAATAGCTGGTTCCTTCTATGACTTCTCTCTTGCGACGATATGGGACCTCTAATAATGCCCAAATCCATTGGTTCCTCAGAGGATTTCTGTACAGAGGTATGCTGAGGGATGGACGAAGGATGTCTTGAGGGTGTCTCAGTGTGGTACCGTTCGAATCTCCTCTCTCTTAACCTCCTATCTATCTGTATGACGAGTTTCATCAGTGCCTCAAGACTGTTTGGAATCTCTATCCTTGCCAGTTCATCCTTGATTTGGTCTGAGAGTCCTAAGCGGAACTGATTCCTCAGGGCGATTGCATTCCACTGGGAATCAGTACTATACTGCTTGAACTCAGTGATGTACTCTTCGACTGGCCTGCGTCCTTGTCTGAGAGCTCTCATCTTAGCCTCTGCTGTTAGTTGGATATCACTGTCTTGGTATAGTTCATCCATAGTGGAGAAGAAACTATGTAGTGAAGAGAGGATGGGGTCATTATTTTCGTAACATGTATCAGCCCAGACTCGGGGTTCACCCCTAAGGAATGAGACAATAGTGAGGACTCTTAGGCCTAGATTTGGAGTTCGGCGGTAAAAGGGCTGTTAACGCTCCGCGGGCTTTTTTCTGGCCGCACCATAAATTTAACTCTGGTATCGAGAGTTAAAACAAATGCTGCGTTAGGCTCCAAAAAAGGAGCGTAGAGCATTTTTACCGCAAAAGCAACTCTCGATACCAGAGTTGCTTACGGACGCGGCCGGCCTCAAAAACGTGCTCGTGCACGATTCTCCCATAGGAAACAATGGGACTGTTTGAGCTGAAAAAAAACCTAACACCTGCAAAAAAGCAGCGTTCAGCTCCTAACGCAGCCCCATTGATTCCTATGGGGAAACACTTCCTACGTCTGCACCTAACACCCTAACATGTACCCCGAGTCTAAACACCCCTAATCTTACACTTATTAACCCCTAATCTGCCGCCCCCGCTATCGCTGACCCCTGCATATTTTTTTTAACCCCTAATCTGCCGCTCCGTAAAACGCCGCCACCTACGTTATCCCTATGTACCCCTAATCTGCTGCCCTAACATCGCCGACCCTTATGTTATATTTATTAACCCCTAATCTGCCCCCCACAACGTCGCCGACACCTACCTACACTTATTAACCCCTAATCTGCCGAGCGGACCTGAGCGCTACTATAATAAAGTTATTAACCCCTAATCCGCCTCACTAACCCTATCATAAATAGTATTAACCCCTAATCTGCCCTCCCTAACATCGCCGACACCTACCTTCAATTATTAACCCCTAAACTTCCGATCGGAGCTCACCGCTATTCTAATAAATGGATTAACCCCTAAAGCTAAGTCTAACCCTAACACTAACACCCCCCTAAGTTAAATATAATTTTTATCTAACGAAATAAATTAACTCTTATTAAATAACTTATTCCTATTTAAAGCTAAATACTTACCTGTAAAATAAATCCTAATATAGCTACAATATAAATTATAATTATATTATAGCTATTTTAGGATTAATATTTATTTTACAGGCAACTTTGTAATTATTTTAACCAGGTACAATAGCTATTAAATAGTTAAGAACTATTTAATAGTTACCTAGTTAAAATAATAACAAATTTACCTGTAAAATAAATCCTAACCTAAGTTATAATTAAACCTAACACTACCCTATCAATAAAATAATTAAATAAACTACCTACAATTACCTACAATTAACCTAACACTACACTATCAATAAATTAATTAAACACAATTGCTACAAATAAATACAATTAAATAAACTAGCTAAAGTACAAAAAATAAAAAAGAACTAAGTTACAGAAAATAAAAAAATATTTACAAACATAAGAAAAATATTACAACAATTTTAAACTAATTACACCTACTCTAAGCCCCCTAATAAAATAACAAAGCCCCCCAAAATAAAAAATTCCCTACCCTATTCTAAATTAAAAAAGTTACAAGCTCTTTTACCTTACCAGCCCTGAACAGGGCCCTTTGCGGGGCATGCCCCAAGAATTTCAGCTCTTTTGCCTGTAAAAGAATAAATACAATACCCCCCCCCCCAACATTACAACCCACCACCCACATACCCCTAATCTAACCCAAACCCCCCTTAAATAAACCTAACACTAAGCCCCTGAAGATCTTCCTACCTTGTCTTCACCATCCAGGTATCACCGATCCGTCCTGGCTCCAAGATCTTCATCCAACCCAAGCGGGGGTTGGCGATCCATAATCCGGTGCTCCAAAGTCTTCCTCCTATCCGGCAAGAAGAGGACATCCGGACCGGCAAACATCTTCTCCAAGCGGCATCTTCGATCTTCTTCCATCCGGTGCGGAGCGGGTCCATCTTGAAGCAGGCGACGCGGATCCATCCTCTTCTTCCGATGTCTCCCGACTAATGACGGTTCCTTTAAGGGACGTCATCCAAGATGGCGTCCCTCGAATTCCGATTGGCTGATAGGATTCTATCAGCCAATCGGAATTAAGGTAGGAATTTTCTGATTGGCTGATGGAATCAGCCAATCAGAATCAAGTTCAATCCGATTGGCCGATCCCATCAGCCAATCAGATTGAGCTCGCATTCTATTGGCTGATCGGAACAGCCAATAGAATGCGAGCTCAATCTGATTGGCTGATTGGATCAGCCAATCGGATTGAACTTGATTGTGATTGGCTGATTCCATCAGCCAATCAGAAAATTCCTACCTTAATTCCGATTGGCTGATAGAATCCTATCAGCCAATCGGAATTCGAGGGACGCCATCTTGGATGACGTCCCTTAAAGGAACCGTCATTAGTCGGGAGACATCGGAAGAAGAGGATGGATCCGCGTCGCCTGCTTCAAGATGGACCCGCTCCGCACCGGATGGAAGAAGATCGAAGATGCCGCTTGGAGAAGATGTTTGCCGGTCCGGATGTCCTCTTCTTGCCGGATAGGAGGAAGACTTTGGAGCACCGGATTATGGATCGCCAACCCCCGCTTGGGTTGGATGAAGATCTTGGAGCCAGGACGGATCGGTGATACCTGGATGGTGAAGACAAGGTAGGAAGATCTTCAGGGGCTTAGTGTTAGGTTTATTTAAGGGGGGTTTGGGTTAGATTAGGGGTATGTGGGTGGTGGGTTGTAATGTTGGGGGGGGGGGGGGTATTGTATTTATTCTTTTACAGGCAAAAGAGCTGAAATTCTTGGGGCATGCCCCGCAAAGGGCCCTGTTCAGGGCTGGTAAGGTAAAAGAGCTTGTAACTTTTTTAATTTAGAATAGGGTAGGGAATTTTTTATTTTGGGGGGCTTTGTTATTTTATTAGGGGGCTTAGAGTAGGTGTAATTAGTTTAAAATTGTTGTAATATTTTTCTTATGTTTGTAAATATTTTTTTATTTTCTGTAACTTAGTTCTTTTTTATTTTTTGTACTTTAGCTAGTTTATTTAATTGTATTTATTTGTAGCAATTGTGTTTAATTTATTTATTGATAGTGTAGTGTTAGGTTAATTGTAGGTAATTGTAGGTAGTTTATTTAATTATTTTATTGATAGGGTAGTGTTAGGTTTAATTATAACTTAGGTTAGGATTTATTTTACAGGTAAATTTGTTATTATTTTAACTAGGTAACTATTAAATAGTTCTTAACTATTTAATAGCTATTGTACCTGGTTAAAATAATTACAAAGTTGCCTGTAAAATAAATATTAATCCTAAAATAGCTATAATATAATTATAATTTATATTGTAGCTATATTAGGATTTATTTTACAGGTAAGTATTTAGCTTTAAATAGGAATAAGTTATTTAATAAGAGTTAATTTATTTCGTTAGATAAAAATTATATTTAACTTAGGGGGGTGTTAGTGTTAGGGTTAGACTTAGCTTTAGGGGTTAATCCATTTATTAGAATAGCGGTGAGCTCCGATCGGAAGTTTAGGGGTTAATAATTGAAGGTAGGTGTCGGCGATGTTAGGGAGTGCAGATTAGGGGTTAATACTATTTATGATAGGGTTAGTGAGGCGGATTAGGGGTTAATAACTTTATTATAGTAGCGCTCAGGTCCGCTCGGCAGATTAGGGGTTAATAAGTGTAGGCAGGTGTCGGCGACGTTGAGGGGGGCAGATTAGGGGTTAATAAATATAATATAGGGGTCGGCGGTGTTAGGGGCAGCAGATTAGGGGTACATAGGGATAACGTAGGTGGCGGCGATTTGCGGTCGGAAGATTAGGGGTTAATTATTGTAAGTAGCTGGCGGCGACGTTGTGGGGGGCAGGTTAGGGGTGAATAAATATAATACAGGGGTCGGCGGGGTTAGGGGCAGCAGATTAGGGGTACATAAGTATAACGTAGGTGGCGGTCGGCAGATTAGGGGTTAAAAATTTTAATCGAGTGGCGGCGGTGTGGGGGGAGCTCGGTTTAGGGGTACATAGGTAGTTTATGGGTGTTAGTGTACTTTAGGGTACAGTAGTTAAGAGCTTTATAAACCGGCGTTAGCCAGAAAGCTCTTAACTCCTGCTATTTTCAGGCGGCTGGAATCTTGTCGTTAGAGCTCTAACGCTCACTGCAGAAACGACTCTAAATACCAGCGTTAGAAAGATCCCATTGAAAAGATAGGCTACGCAAATGGCGTAGGGGGATCTGCGGTATGGAAAAGTCGCGGCTGAAAAGTGAGCGTTAGACCCTTTAATCACTGACTCCAAATACCAGCGGGCGCCCAAAACCAGCGTTAGGAGCCTCTAACGCTGGTTTTGACGGCTACCGCCGAACTCTAAATCTAGGCCTTATTTTGTCAGAATGGTATGTCTTCGGTTTCAGAGTGAAAAGTAAATTACAGGCGTTTTTGAACTGTCTGTAGGATTTTCTATTGCCTGAAAACGTGTCAGGTAGTGACACTTGAGGTTCTGGGGGAACATCCTTATGTACAATTGTCTCTTTTATAATACCCCGCAAAGTCTGGTTTTCCAATTGTAATTCTCTCATTCCTTGGGATAATTGATCCACCTTCTGTGAGAGATTATAGACAAATTGGGGTAATTCTGCTGGATCCATGGGGCTTAGCAATATGTAATATGTTGTGTCCTGGAATGAGTTTAATGTTTTGTTTACAGAATCACTCCTGTATTCCTATGAGGATTTATGCTTGTAAAGGATCACAGTTGCAGAACTTTAGGAATATCTTCCACTTAATGTAAATGATATGTATCACAGAGAGTTAATATGTTACCAGTATTGATGGGGAATGGTAACAGAGTTTAACCTTTGTGAAAGTTTGTTTGAGTTAGGCTTGTTAGTGTTAAGCTTTACAAGAAATAATCACCAGAAACTGATACCCTTGATGGATTTGCAATATGAAGTCAAATGAATCCTGTAAGTACTTATTCAGAACTGAGAAAAACTATCAACGTAATGAGCAAATAGTTAATAGATAACAATACACAGTCTTTGTAATTGGTTTTAACTTATAACTCCATTTGTATGGTTTACACGTATTACCTTTAGCAAGTCTGTATCGGATCTAGTTCTGCCCTGATAGCGAGTTGTCCGAGTCTGTGAGAGCTTGTTATCCTATGCAGTAGTGACTGCAGCGTCTGAAGCGGAGCGTGTCCTCTGTTACGTCACAGAGGGGTGTGCCAATGTTCCGGTCTCCGTTCCTGTCACGGAGCTCCGATATAAGGTAATTTTAGTGATTCACAAAGTGAAATATTTACAGTGCTGTAGAGGAATTGTTTGAGAGAGTTCTTCGTAGTAATCCCTTTGATTTAACTTCATATCCAGATTAGAAGACACGATGCTGAGAATTAAGTAGCAGCGGTTTAGATTTTCAGTCTAAGAATTATGCCGCCTTTGGATGATTATTATCAAAGTCTCTTAAGTAGGAAAATAGGTTGCAGGTATAACTTTTGCTAGAGGAAAAAACATAAGTTCCAGGAGCTGTTTCCTGTCACAGCTCACAGGTTTGCTAACAAATTGCTAAGCACCTGGTTACAGGTGCAGTGGGAATTTGTAGAGTAAGTAGGAGGGGTTAACTTAAAGAAACAGTCCTGACATCTAGCTACAATATAAATAATAATTATATTGTAGCTATTTTAGGATTAATATTTATTTTACAGGCAACTTTGTAATTATTTTAACCAGGTACAATAGCTATTAAATAGTTAATAACTATTTAATAGTTACCTAGTTAAAATAATTACAAAATTACCTGTAAAATAAATCCTAACCTAAGTTACAATTAAACCTAACACTACACTATCAATAAATTAATTAAATACAATACCTACAAATAAATACAATTAAATAAACTAACTAAAGTACAAAAAATAAAAAAGAACTAAGTTACAAAAAATAAAAAAATATTTACAAACATTAGAAAAATATTACAACAATTTTAATCTAATTACATCTACTCTAAGCCCCCTAATAAAATAACAAAGACCCCCAAAATAAAAAAAATGCCCTACCCTATTCTAAAATTAAAATAGAAAAGCTCTTTTACCTTACCAGCCCTGAAAAGGGCCCTTTGCGGGGCATGCCCCAAAGAATTCAGCTCTTTTGCCTGTAAAAAAAAAACATACAATACCCCCCCCCCAACATTACAACCCACCACCCACATACCCCTAATCTAACCCAAACCCCCCTTAAATAAACCTAACACTAAGCCCCTGAAGATCTCCCTACCTTGTCTTCACCACACCGGGTTCACCGATTCGTCCTGGCTCCGACGTCTTCATCCAAGCCCAAGCGGGGGGCTGAAGATGTCCATGATCCAACTGAAGTCTTCATCCAAGCCGGAGCTGAAGAGGTCCATGATCGGGCTGAAGTCTTCATCCAAGCGGGAGCTGAAGAGGTCCATGATCGGGCTGAAGTCTTCTATCAAGCGACATCTTCAATCTTCTTTCTTCCGGATCCATGGTCATCCCGCCGACGCGGAACATCCATCTTCACCGACGACTTCCCGACGAATGACGGTTCCTTTAAGGGACGTCATCCAAGATGGCGTCCCTCGAATTCCGATTGGCTGATAGGATTCTATCAGCCAATCGGAATTAAGGTAGGAAAATTCTGATTGGCTGATGGAATCAGCCAATCAGAATCAAGTTCAATCCGATTGGCTGATCCAATCAGCCAATCAGATTGAGCTCGCATTCTATTGGCTGTTCCGAGCATGATTAAGGGATAACATCCCGAAACGTTGCTGCCTATCTACCTTGTACCTGCATGGGATAAAGATGTCTCAATAAAGCATTGAAAACTTACAGTGGTGCTGTGGATTTTCTATTTTTCTACATATTATCGAGGCTGACAGTCCCTCTCACCACCTGCACCTGTGATACTGTGGAGCTGTACACTGTTCATGTGTATTCTGTTAATTTTAGAATAGGGTAGGGCATTTTTTTATTTTGGGGGTCTTTGTTATTTTATTAGGGGGCTTAGAGTAGGTGTAATTAGTTTAAAATTGTTGTAATATTTTTCTAATGTTTGTAAATATTTTTTTATTTTTTGTACTTTAGTTAGTTTATTTAATTGTATTTATTTGTAGGTATTGTATTTAATTAATTTATTGCTAGTGTAGTGTTAGGTTTAATTGTAGGTAATTGTAGGTAGTTTATTTAATTTATTTATTGAAAGTGTAGTGTTAGGTTTAATTGTAACTTAGGTTAGGATTTATTTTACAGGTAATTTTGTAATTATTTTAACTAGGTAGCTATTAAATAGTTATTAACTATTTAATAGCTATTGTACCTGGTTAAAATAATTACAAAGTTGCCTGTAAAATAAATATTAATCCTAAAATAGCTACAATATAATTATAATTTATATTGTAGCTATATTAGGGTTTATTTTACAGGTAAGTATTTAGCTTTAAATAGGAATAATTTATTTAATAAGAGTTAATTTATTTCGTTAGATTTAAATTATATTTAACTTAGGGGAGTATTAGGGTTAGGGTTAGACTTAGCTTTAGGGGTTAATACATTTATTAGAGTAGCGGTGAGCTCCGGTTGGCAGATTAGGGGTTAATAATTGTAGATAGGTGGAGGCGACGTTGGGGGCGGCAGATTAGGGGTTAATAAATATAATATAGGGGTCGGCGGTGTTAGGGGCAGCAGATTAGGGGTACATAGGGATAACGTAGGTTGCGGCGGTGTACGGAGCGGCAGATTAGGGGTTAATAATAATATGCAGGGGTCAGCGATAGCGGGGGCGGCAGATTAGGGGTTAATAAGTGTAAGGTTAGGGGTGTTTAGACTCGGGTACATGTTAGGGTGTTAGGTGCAGACATAGGAAGTGTTTTCCCATAGGAAACAATGGGGCTGCGTTAGGAGCTGAACGCTGCTTTTTTGCAGGTGTTAGGTTTTTTTTCAGCTCAAACAGCCCCATTGTTTCCTATGGGGGAATCGTGCACGAGCACGTTTTTGAAGCTGGCCGCGTCCGTAAGCACCGCTGGAATTTAGAGTTGCAGTGGCAGTAAATATGCTATACGCTCCCTTTTTGGAGCCTAACGCAGCCCTTCTGTGAACTCTAAATACCAGCGGTATTTAAAAGGTGCGGGCGAAAAAAAGCATGCGTAGCTAACGCACCCCTTTGGCCGCAGAACTCTAAATCTAGCCGTATGCTAGCTACAATATAACTTATAGTTACATTGTAGCTATCTTAGGTTTTATTTTTATTTCACAGCAAAGTTTGTATTTATTTTAACTAGGTAGACTAGTTAGTAAATAGTTATTAACTATTTACTAACTATCTAGTTAAAATAAATATAAATTTACCTGTAAAATAAAACCTAACCTGTCTTACACTAACACCTAACATTACACTACAATTAAATAAATTACATTAATTAAATACAATTAACTAAATTACAAAAAAAATAAACACTAAATTACACAAAATAAAAAAGAAATTATCAAATATTTAAACTAATTACACCTAATCTAATAGCCCTATCAAAATAAAAAAGCCCCCCCCAAAAAAAAAATAAAAAAAACCCTAGCCTAAACTAAACTGCCAATAGCCAATAACCTCCCAACAGTAAAACCCCCCACCCACACAACCCAACCCCCCAAATAAAATCCTATCTAAATAAACCTAAGCTCCCCATTGCCCTGAAAAGGGCATTTGGATGGGCATTGCCCTTAAAAGGGCATTTAGCTCTTTTACGTTGCCCAAACCCCTAATCTAAAAATACAACCCACCCAATAAACCCTCAAAAAAACCTAACACTAACCCCCGAACATCTACTTACAGTTTTTGGAGACCGGACATCCATCCTCAAAGAAGCCGGGAGAAGTCTTCATCCAAGCAGCAAGAAGTCGTTCTCCAGGCGGGCAAATGTCTTCATCCAGATGGCATCTTCTATCTTCATCCTTCCGACTCGGAGCGGCTCCATCTTCAAGACATCCGGCATAGAGCATCCTCTTCATACGGTCCCAGCCATACACTGAAGGTTCCTTTAAATGACGTCATCCAAAATGGCGTCCCTTGAATTCCGATTGGCTGATAGAATTCTATCAGCCAATCGGAATTAAAGGTGAAAAAATCCTATTGGCTGATGCAATCAGCCAATAGGATTGAGCTTCAATCCTATTGGCTGATCCAATCAGCCAATAGGATTGAGCTTGCATTCTATTGGCTGTTCCGCAAAAATCCCTTTTAAGGGCTATTGGCAGTTTAGTTTAGGCTAGGGTTTTTTTTGTTTGGGGGGTGCTTTTTTTATTTTGATAGGGCTATTAGATTAGGTGTAATTAGTTTAAATATTTGATCATTTCTTTTTTATTTTGTGTAATTAAGTTTTTTTTGTAATTTAGTTAATTGTATTTAATTAATGTAATTTATTTAATTGTAGTGTAATGTTAGGTGTTAGTGTAAGACAGGTTAGGTTTTATTTTACACGTAAATTTGTATTTATTTTAACTAGGTAGTTAGTAAATAGTTAATAACTATTTACTAACTAGTCTACCTAGTTAAAATAAATACAAACTTACCTGTGAAATAAAAATAAAACCTAAGCTAGCTACAATGTAACTATTAGTTATATTGTAGCAAGCTTAGGGTTTATTTTATAGGTAAGTATTTAGTTTTAAATAGGAATTAGTTAGGTAATGATAGTAAGTTTTATTTAGATTTTTTTTAATTATATTAAAGTTAGGGTTAGGGTTAGACTTAGGGTTAGGTTTAGGGGTTAATATATTTATTTAGTGTTAGTGATGTGGGAGGCCAGAGGTTTAGAGGTTAATAGCTTTAGTAGAGTGGCGGCGGCGACGTTGGGGGCGGCAGAGTAGGAGTTAATACATTTATGTAGGTTGTGGCGACATTGGGGCGGCAGATTAGGGGTTAATAAGTGTAATGTAGGTGGCAGCGATGTCTGGGGCAGCAGATTAGGGGTTAATAAGTGTAATGTAGGTGGTGGCGATGTCAGGGGTGGCAGATTAGGGGTTAATAAGTTAATGTAGGTGGCGGTGATGTTGGGGGCGGCAGATTAGGAGTGTTTAGACTCTGGGTTTATGTTAGGGTTTTAGGTTTAAACATAACTTTTCTTTCCCCATAGGAATCAATGGGGCTGTATTACAGAGCTTTTCGCTCCTTTATTGCAGGTGTTAGGTTTTTTTTTAGCCGGCTCTCCCCATTGATGTCTATGGGGAAATCGCACACAAGCACGTAAAACCAGCTCAAAGCAGCGCTGGTATTTGTGTGCAGTATGGAGCTCAACGCTGCCATATTGCCTGCTAACGCCCGTTTTTTGTAAACCTGTAATAGCAGCGCTTTTAAAGGTGAGCGGTGGAAATAACTTAAGTTATTACCGAGCCGCTCGTAACGCAAAACTCGTAATCTGGCCAAATGTTATCTATATGAAACACATGAACTAATGCCCTATAGTGGTCAAAATGCATTCAGATTAGAGGCAGTCTTCAAGGTCTAAGAAATTAGCAGATGAACCTCCTAGAATAAGCTTTCAAGTAAGAATACCAAGAGAACAAAGCAAAATTGGGATAAAAGTAAATTGGAAAATTAATTAAAATTACATTCCCTATTTAAATCATGAAAAAAAATTTGGACTTAACTTTCCCTTTTAGAAGCAGCGGTCTTAAGGCTGCAGACATCAATCCGCCAGATCATGTATACATTAGCAGGAGCACTAGATGGCAACACTATTTCCTGTCATGTAGTGCTTCAGGCATGTGCACACTACCTACCTAGGTATATCTTCAACATAGAATATCATGAGAAGGAAGCAAATTTGATAATGAAAGTAAATTGGAAACTTTTTTAAAATTGTAATCTCTATCTGAATAATGAAAGAAATACTTTGGGTTTAATGTCCCTTTAATTGTCAGATATTTCTACTAAACTTGATTCTTTCAAATTAAAAATAACATATATTAAAAAGAGTGAGAGACAGAACGACACATTGGTTTATACGTGTTGCTAATTTATCTCTGCTTTTTGAAGTAGATTAGTCATTATTTATGCAGATGCACAGATCACAAATTGACTGAGTTGATTCATTCTTCATTTTTGACTGCTTATTATAGACAAATTGCAGAAATTCTAATAAATGTACAAAATACAGAATTTAGTCATGTTCACATTTACAGAACTACAATCAAACCTGATCTCTTTTTATAACAGAAGATCACAGACTTTGCATCACTGGTAATAAAAGGTAAAGACATACAACTAAAATAAATAATAATCTGGCTATACTGGCTAATATATATAAGGTGACCTTGTAAAGCATTAAACATACTAAAACCTCCCTATAGATCAATTGATATCTACCTCATATATCAACACAGTATTGTCAATTGTAACAAAAAAACTCTGTTAATGAAAAAAGGGACACAAAACAAGTTAGGATAGAGACAAAATATAATAATATGTACTTTAATTACTTTACCTGCAAATTTATATTACAGTGCCTCGCCATTAAAGGGATAGGACAGTCAAAATTAAATTTGCATGATTCAGATAGAGCAGTTCCTTTTAAGACACTTTTAAATTCACTTCTATTTTCAAATGTGCTTCGTTCTCTTAGTATCCCTAGTTAAAAAATGAAAACGCACATATCATACTCTAGTAGGAGCTGCTGCTAATTGGTGTCTGCACACATTTGTCTCTTGTGATTGGCTAAACAGATATTTTCAGTTTCCTGTCACTAGTGCAATGATGTCCCTTCAGCAATGGATAACAAGAGAATGAAGAAAATTTGATCATAGAATTAAATTGGAAAGTTGTTTAAAATTGTATGTTCTATCTGAATCATAAAAGAAAATGTTGGGGTTTACTATCCCTTTAACCCTTTCATTTTAGTTTCTGAATTGTAAATCTCTAACTCCCCACACACACATTTCCTTCTATGGCAGTATCTATATATATTGTTGTTTTGGTAGAATACAAAAGTGAACAGGGATTATCTACTGGAGCATGCCTAGAAGCTGTGAACTCAGTTGAAATACAATGCCTGTGTCTAAACACTGATAAGATGGGTGGAGTTGGCTGCTCCAGGCAGTTTAGCTATGTAATTTTGCTTATTTTTGAAAATTATTTTAAAATACTTGCCAGCAATTTTTAAACAATTTTTTATGCAAACTATTTTTAATTAATTAGCCCTTTTAGGATATACACAGATCTCAACCTGTTTTATGTCACTTTAAATATCTCTAAACATATTGTAAATCTGTCATCAAATAAAAACTCTTGACCTCTCAGTATTTCAGAGAATATTGCAGTCTTTATTCCATTAAATCATTGCATACCATTTCCTTCATAGAGGCTTCTTGGCACACTAAAAACAAGAAGACAGCAGTCCACTCCTTCAATTAATCCTCCTGGAGTTCTCATTTCTCATTTCTGAAGTTCCATCCACCTCTTTTATCTCTGATTTAGTCATTACTAAACCAGTTAAGATTTGCAATTCTATAAAAGAAGATTAATTCTCACATGAGGATCATTGTGCACCAATGTAGGTTACCCTGTATGGGAACATTACAGATATAATATGCCTACTTCTTTTTTAATATAAGAAATTATGGTGTGCCTGCATTATTCTTTCCTTCAGCTTCCAATAACACAGCTGAAAGTGAGGATGTGATCTATTCTTATATAGGGTTAAACAATATACTATTTTTTATGGTTCCCACCTTTTTCAATGACTCAGTTGGTGTAGTTTTCAATAAAAAGCTAAATAGTACACTGTCAGAAAAAATGTGCCTTTACAGGTACAACAGCTTGTCCCTGGGGCAGTACCCTCAAAGGTACACCTGCTGTACCCTTTAACATGGGTACATATTGGTACCCTTGCAGATTGTACCTTTCAAGGGCAAATATGTACCTTTGGTGACTAGATTGGACCTCAATGCTATGGTACCATAATGTACCCGTAAAAATTGTGCAAATTTGGCCTTGTAAGGGTACTGCCCCAGTGACAAACCCTTTGTACCTCATGATGGCAAATTTGTTCTTAACAAAGTATATTAAACATGCTGTTCCATCAAATTTATTATATAACAATCAAATATGCATTCACCTAATGTGTACTTGTTCAGACAGCATTACAATAGCCACACTTCAGTTGGAATAGTGTAGCCAAATAACAGGTACTAACACTGCTACATGAATTCCTGAAAGAACCAGGCTATACAATCAGCTCCAATAGGAGCTACACAAAACTAGTTTTATTTCACTCTCTACTAGACTCTAACAACACCCCATTTAACTTAGGATGACACCACATAAAACATAAATATATAGAAAACGACATAATAATAAAATATAACGAAAGGAAGGGGGATTCAGGAGAGGGATAAATGATAAAACTCACAACCATACATTGAATTGTCAATCTATGCAAAATATATGCCAATGAGTCTATTTCCCCAGTACACATTTTGGTGATGAACCTTCTATCAATAGATGGTCAAGGACCTTTCAACCAATAGATGGGGCTTTGGCGTGTTACACAATGTCCATGTATGTGACTGGGGAATGGTTACAATTTATTTTTTATTTTTTTAAAACAGGTTCTTAAACAGCTCTTATTTTATAGAATTTAATTGAAAGTTTTTCTTTGTAATTTAAGTTTATATATTTGCTTTATGTGTATGATTTATCATCTTGATGCTCTATATATAAACATTAAATGTTAAGTGCTTGTGTGCTATTTAGAATCAGCAATACAGTGTCAGTGAAGATATAGGTTGTTAAGCATTTTTTTGTTTCCTTGCCCACTTTTTGCATATTATCAACAACCATTAAACATTAATTATTTTGCTGTACAACATGTATGTTGAATTCATTTTTGGTTACTGCCAGTTATGTGTTCATTGAATAATTGAGGTGAACAAATTATATGGACTTGTATATGGACTTGCAGGGTTTGGCAGCCTTGAACCAACCATCTCCCTCAACCTTTTAGTCACACAAGTTATTGTACCTTTTGGGGGGATTAAATGGTACAAATATGGACCCTTTGACAGTTGGAAACATATTTGTACCTTATTTACCCCTAAATGGTACATATTAGTTCCTTAAGGTTATTATGATCCATTAAGGGTACAATCACAGCAGTTGTACCCTAAGTGTTCACAAATGTACCCCAATGGTACCCTTTTTTCTGACAGTGTATGCAATCTTTCTATTTTTAGAATCAGATGTAGAAAACCAAGATTGTGTGCTTCTTATCAATGATGTATACCAAAATCACTCACATGTTTAAAGTCTTGACTTCTTACAGGATTGGAATAATGTGTTAAGTAGCAGAAATTAGTTATTTCACAGAATTAGCCATATGTGTGGGTTTTACACTATTATATCCTACTACTACCTAGTTAAAAGGACAGTTTAGTCATATTAAATATTCATGGTTTAGATTAGACTTGTGCAGCTTCGAAAAATTTGTTTTGGTTCGGATCGATTCGGATCGATTTGAATTTTGGTTCGGATCGATTCGAATTCAGAAAAAATCGAATGAATTAGTTTCGAATTCATTCGGATTCTTTCGGATTCGAAAAAATTCAGCTGGATTCGGTTCGATTCGATTCGGAAATTCGGGAATTTCGGTAAGTGTTAGGTGGGGTGTGCTGTTTATTACACTAGTATATGTACTGTATATTAGGTTTAACCCATAGCAGAGTGATAAAACCTAATATACTGTACAATACTAGTGTAATACACGGCCATCTGAATCTACCGAATAAATTTGAATCGATTCGGATTTATTCAGTAGATTTGGCAATACCGCAGTTCGGAAATTCGAATCGATCCGAATCTCCGAATTCGACAAATTCGGCCGAATTTCGATTCGGACCGAATCGAATCGCACATGTCTAGTTTAGATCAGGGGTGCTCAATCTTGGTGCTCCAGAGGTTTTGCAACTACATTTCCCATGATGCTTTACAACTTGAAACATCTTCAATTTATTCTATTTTCAAATTTGCTTTGTTCCAGTGTGGATTCAATTTAAACAAAATTGATTTAAATCATGATTTAAATCACAATTTTAAATCACTGGTCAATAAGTCAGATTTAAATCAAATGTAAATCACAGTTTTTATTATTAAAATAATAACTTTTCCGATTATTTTTCCAGTTTTATCAGACTATTACTGATTAGGTTATATATTATTAGATATGTATAGCTCAGTGCTATGAAATTCTGCTGCACTATACAAATAAATGATAATAATAATAATTAGAATAATAATAATAGATAGATCATTGAAATTAAAGACATTATTGGGAGGGGAACTATCTCCAGTGTATTAGGTTAATTATTCATATTTGATCAGCCTTTTTTATAGGAAGAACAATAATGATTATCTTAATAATAACAATTTTCCAATTTACTTCTCTTAACTAATTTGCTTTGCTCTCTTGGTATACATTGTTGAAAAGCATATATAGGCAGGCTCAGAATCAATGCACTACTGGGAGCTAGCTGCTTGTCGCTATCTCATCCAATGTTTTCAGCTAGGCAACAGTAGAGCATTGCTCTCATTCAACAAAGGAAACCAAGAGAATGAAGCATATATATAATAGAAGTAAATCTGAAATATGAAAATTGTATGCTCTGTCTGAAACGCAAAAGTTACCTTTCATAATTATGTCCCTTTAAGGTCTATTTCTCAACTCTGTATGTGTATTTATTTATTGCTGTGTAGAAGGAGCATGTTATTTCTGAAGATACTAAAATTCACAGTTTTGAGAAGTACAAAACCAATAATATATGATAAGAAAAAATGTCCAAAAATAATTTTACAGAAACCTCTGGGAGAGTATGACATTGTGAATGGATTAAAAAGACAGACTATTCCAGAATTGTTATTCTTTAAAAAGATAGATAATCCCTTTATTACCCATTCTCCAGTTTTGCATAACCAACACAGTTATATTAATACACTTTTTCACTTCTTTGATTATCTTGTATCTAAGCCTCTGCAGACTACCCCCTTATTTATGTTCTTTTGAAACACTTGCATTTTAGCCAATCAGTGTTGACTCATATATAACTCCACGGGAGTGATTACACCTAAATAGGCTCTTTGAGCTTAGAAGTGTGCATGTGTCTCTAGTATGCTATAGCAGCAGCATTTGCAACAGTGTTTATAGTAATGTTATGTGTTGGATAAACTTGTACCATGGAGTGCTAAAGACACACAAAAGATACCAAGACAGCAAATCAAATCTGATAGTAAAAGTAAACGAATGCTCTATCTAAGCTCACTAATGATCCGTTTTTTACAGGTGTATCTCGCTAATGCTACACAGAACGACTGGTGGTCATTCTATTCCATTGTCAAGAATGAATCTGATCATACAAGTAAACTGCTGAATGCACTATTTAAAGGGACGCAAAACCCAATTTTTTGTCTTTCATGATTCAGATAGAGGCCTCTATTTATCAAGGTCTGGCGGACCTGATCCGACAGTGCGGATCAGGTCCACCAGACCTCGCTGAATACGGAGAGCAATACGCTCTCCGTATACAGCATTGCACCAGCAGCTCACAAGAGCTGCTAGTGCAACGTCGCCCCCTGCAGACTCGCAGCCAATGGGCCACCAGGAGGGGGTGTCAATCAACACGATTGTACTCGATCGGGTTGATTTCCGGCGATCTCTGTCCGCCTGCTCAGAGCAGGCGGACAGGTTATGGAGCAGCGGTCTTTGTGACTGCTGCTTCATATCTGCTGTTTCTGGCGAGCCTGAAGACTCGCCAGAAACACGGGGCATCAGGCTCCTTTCAGAGCTTGATAGATAGGCCCCAGAGCATGCAATGTCTGTTCAAGCAACTTTCTAATTTACTCCTATTATCATTTTTTCTACGGTCTCTTGTTATCTACATTTAGCCACCAATCAGCAAGTGCTACCCTGCTTCTTCAAATAAGGATATCAAGAGAATGAAGACAAAATTATAATAGGAGTACATTAGAAAGTTGCTTAAAATTGCATGCTCTATCTAAATCATAAAAGCAAAAAATGAGTTTTGTGTCCCTTTAAGCTCATAAATGACTATAGTTTGTTTTTTTCCAGGTGTATCTCACTAATGCTACACTGATGGTCATTCTACTGCATTCTGATGAATGAATCTGTTACATTAAATTGACGAACAAGGCAAATCTGATAATAAAAATAAATTGTTGAATGCTTTATCTGTCATTAAAGTTTAATTTTGACTTTAGTATCCCTAAACCAGATTTCTGGACCATAATGAAACATCTTTGTTGCTGACCCATAAAGGTAAATTATATTACTTTTGGAATTCAGTGTCATTTTTTTCTGTAGCTGTCTTTAATTTACACCTGATGAATGTACTTGTTGTATATACAGAAGGACTTCAAGGGAGATAAAACCATTTTTTTTCCTCTTTCATTATTCAGATAGAACATGCAATTTTAAACAACTTTTCAATTAACTTCTATTATCTAATTTGCTTTGTTCTCGTAGTATCCTTTGTTGAAAAGAATACCTAGGTGGACTCAGGAGATCTGAGCTAGCTGCTGACTGGTGGCTGCATATATATGCATTCAGTCATTGGCTTACTTATCTCTTCAACTTGCTCCCAGTAGTGCATTGCTGTTTCTTCTATAAATTATATCATAAGAATGAAGCAAAATTGATAATTTTAGCAAATTGGAAAGTTGTTTCAAAATTTATTCTGTATCTGAATCATAAAATAATTTTTTGAGTTTTGTGCCCCTATAAAGAGGTATTATGTTTTATTGTTTGTCGCCTTAAGATATATTTACCATCTTCTAATCCAAAAATAAAAAAGTAAAGACCTTTTGTAAAAACAAAAACAGTAAAATAACATTATCATTAAATGAGACATACATTTACATATGCCAATAATTTATCAGTCTCTGCTACACGCAGTGGCAGAAGGATTACAAGAAATCCATTATTTATGCAGAAGCACACATAAGAAATTGACTGCGCTGCTTCATCTTTTTGACTTGCTATTAGTGTCAAATTGTAAAAAATTGTAACAAAGATAATACGTTATAAAACACAAAAAGTTAAAACATAACTTTTACAGAGTAGAAATGAACCCTGAGATTTGTTTCAAGTGAAGGTCAATTTTCAACAATGAGTGCCCGGTTTTTAAAAATATTTTTAAAAACAGGGGCACTTTCATTGATGAAAATTTACATTGCACCGGATTTGTAGAAATACTCATATACTTTTACTTCTCCAAAACCGGATCGCTGATCCCAGCCTCAGTTCGTCTGTACTGACGTCAGAAATGACAAAACCGGCTTTCTCCAATCATGGCTTTACCCCTAGAGCGTCCATCTCGTGATACCCGGCTATGATTGGAGGAAGCCGGTTTCATCATTGCTGTGTTTGTACAGCAGGAAGGAGAAGGCGGGGGATCGGCGATCCAGTTTTGGAGAAGTAAAAGGTAAGTATTTCAACAAATCCGGTGCAATGTAAACTTTCATCAATGAAATTACCCCTGTTTTTAAAAGTATTTTGAAAAACCGGGCACTCATTGCTGAAAATTGACATTCACTTTAATAATGGAAGTTCAAGCAATTTCAAAACATTGAGTAGGTGAACATTGAGTAGCTAACATAAATTATTAACATCAGTTTAACAGGACTTATATAAGGCAGTTCTAAAACTAAAACTTTTTCAGCAGCAAACACCTACCTTGAAGAGCTCTATGCACAGGAACAGGAGGTGGAGGAAGCCTGTGCAGGAAGTTGCAGGTACATTGTGGGTGAACTCACAGTGAGTCCCTTGGATATAGCTGAGTATGCCATGTATGCTATTGACTGAAAGATTTCAATCAGCCAATATTAATTAGAGCTGTTAAAATCCTATTGGCTGTTCCAATCAGCCAATAGGATTGAGCTTTCATCCTATTGGCTGTTCCAATCAGCCAATAGAATGAGAGCTCAATCCTATTGGCTGATTCGAATAGCCAATAGGATGAGAGCTCAATCCTATTGGCTAATTGGAATAGCCAATAGGATGAGAGCTCAATCCTATTGACTGATTGAAATCTTTCAGCCAATAGGAATGCAAGGGACGCCATCTTTGATTGCGTCACTTGCATTCAAGTTCTAGTGTATGGCGGCGGCGACCGTATGAAGAGGATGCTCCGCGTCGGATGTCTTCAGAATGCACCTGCTTCGCGCCGGATGGATGAAGATAGAAGATGCCGTCTGGATAAAGACTTCGCCGACTGGATGAAGATAGAAGATGCCGTCTGGATGAAGACTTCTTGCCGATGGATGATGAATTCGTCTGATGGATGGATCATTCAAACGGGACTTCAAGAACTGTAAGTGGATCATCGGGGGTTAGTGATAGGCTTTTTTAAGGGTTTTTTTGGGTGGGTTTTATTTTTAGATTAGGGTCTGGGCAGTAAAAGAGCTAAATGCCCTTTTAAGGGCAATGCCCATACAAATGCCCTTTTCAGGGCAATGGGTTGCTTAGGTTATTTTAGATAGTTTTTTTTATTTGGGGAGGTTGGTTGGGTGGTGGGTTTTACTGTTGGGGTGGTGTTTGTATTTTTTTTTACAGGTAAAAGAGATGATATCTTTGGGGCAATGCCCCATGAAAGGCCCTTTTAAGGGCCATTGGTAGTTTATTGTAGGCTAGGGGTCTTTTTATTTTGATAGGGCTATTATATTAGGTGTAAAAAAATTTTTTTGATAATTTGGTTTTTTTTCTTGTAATTTAGTGGGGGGTTGTAACTTAGTGTTTGTTCGTTAGTTTGTTTGTTTTTTGTATTATAGTACTTTTAATAATGTTTAATAGTATATTTAAATAATTTTAGTAGGGTTAGATTTTTTAATATGTAATTTAGTTTATTTAATTGGTAGTTTAATTTAATTGTAGTATAATAGTTATGGTAGGTTGATTAATAGTTTCAAAATAGTTTATTTTAATTCTACAGGTAAATTTTAATTTATATTAAGATAGGGATCTTGTAATTTTAATTTAAAGTTAGGGGGTTGTTAGGTTTAGGGGTTACTAGCTTAATTTAGTTTTTTGCGATGTGGGGGGCTGATGGTTTAGGGGTTAATAGGTTTAGTTAGTTGTGGTGATGTGGGAGGACAGAGGTTTAGGGGTTATTACATTTATTTAGTGGCGGCGGGTCAGGGAGTGGCGGAATAGGGGTTAATACATTTTATTTAGGTGTCGGCGATGTCGGGTATGGCAGATTAGAGGTGTTTAGACTTGGGGTTGATGTTAGGGTGTTAGGTGTAAACGTCACTTGTTTTCTACCATAGAAATCAATGGGATATGCTTCATTCTCTAGCAACATCAAACATAAGCTTTCGGTGCTTTCAGACTCCCATTGATTTCTATGGCATCCGTGGCCTCAAGGGTTGCGGATTGAAAAACAAGTACGCTGTGTCGAAAAAGACGCAAGCGTACCTGTTAACTATTTGATAAATGGCAAAAAGTGTCAAATAGAGCTGCATGTGTATCCGGAACATCTGTAATGACGTAAGAATCGATCTGCATCAGATTGAGATCGCTGGTTCGAATGTTACGTCACAAATTTCAACATTTGCTGATCTTGAGGCTTTGATAACTAGGTCAGATCAATCTTGCAACAATTCCAACACGGAATTCCAGCGTATTTGCGGTTGACAGCTTGATAAATATCCCCCTATGCCTCAAATCATGACTCCATAAAATGAAACTCCCTGGCTTTATATATATATATATATATATATATATATATATATAGCTCCATTACACTGTCAGGAACACACCTGAGCAGGGTGGGGTGCTTTTAATCAGAGGGATTTGGTCAGTCTCCCTCAATTTAACCCCTTAACGACCAACGACATATGGGTACGTCCTGCAAAAAAATGCAGTTAACGACCGAGGACGTGCGTTGTTGGTCTTTGAAAGTGGTGGAAGCAATCCTGATCACTTACAGACCCTTTCATGTTATTGCAGTGATGCCTCGATATTGGGGCATCCTGCAATAACACTTTCTAGCAGTCTGATGCAGAGAGAGAAACTCTGTGGCCCTCTCTGCATCGGCCATCGATGGCCGTGATCGTTGGTGGGAGCTGATGCAAGGAGGTGGGCGGCCATCGGTAAAGGAGGGGGGCGGGATCGTGTGCGGGTGCGCGCACGTGCATGGGGGCATGTGCGCACGAGTGCACAGGGGTCGTGAGGGTGGGAACCATACACTATGGGACAATATGGCACACAGTATGGTGGGAGAGAGGGAATTTAAAATTTAGGGATCTGGGAGAGGGCGGGGGGTTGGATGTTGAGGGGGGGCAGCTACACTACAAAAAAATTGTTAATAAAATATAAAAAAATAAAAAACATATTTTATTTCAAACTGGGTACTGGCAGACAGCTGCCAGTACCCAAGATGGCTCCCAATAAGGTAGAGGGGGAGGGTTAAAGAGCTGTTTGGGGGGGATCAGGGAGGTTGGGGGCTAAGGGGGGATCCTACACAGCAGAATAAGTTTAATTTTTTTTTATATATATATTTTAGTACTGGCAGACTTTCGCTCAGTAATTAATTTGGCGAGGACAATTGTGGGGTGGGGGAGGGAAGAGAGCTGTTTGGGAGGGATCAGGGGTTGTTATGTGTCAGGTGGGAGGCTGATCTCTACGCTAAAGCTAAAATTAACCCTGCAAGCTCCCTACAAGCTACCTAATTAACTCCACTGCTAGAAATAATACACGTGTGATGCGCAGCGGCATTTAGCGGCCTTCTAATTACCAAAAAGCAATGCCAAAGCCATATATGTCTGCTATTTCTGAACAAAGGGGATCCCAGAGAAGCATTTACAACCATTTGTGCCATAATTGCATAAGCTGTTTGTAATTAATTTCAGTGAGAAACCTAATATTTGTGAAAAAGTTTGTGAAAAAGTGAACAATTTTTTTATTTGATCGCATTTGGCGGTGAAATGGTGGCATGAAATATACCAAAAAATTTGCCGAGATCATTACTTTGGGTTATCTTCTACACTACACTAAAGCTAAAATTAACCCTACAAGCTTCCTACATGCTCCCTAATTAACCCCTTCACTGCTGGGCATAGTAAACGCGTGGTGCGCATTGGCATTTAGCGGCCTTCTAATTACCAAAAAGCAACACCAAAGCCATATAAGTCTGCTATTTCTGAACAAAAGGGATCCCAGAGAATCATTTACAACCATTTGTGCCATAATTGCACAAGCTGTTTGTAAATAATTTCAGTGAGAAACCTAAAGTTTGTGAAAAATTTGTGAAAAATTGAACGATTTTTTTTATTTGATCGCATTTGGCGGTGAAATGGTGGCATGAAATAAACCAAAATGGGCCTAGATCAATACTTTGGGTTGTCTTCTAAAATAAATATATATATACATGTCAAGGGATATTCAGAAATTCCTGATAGGTAACTATCGCTAATTTTGAAAAAAAGTGGTTTGAAATAGCAAAGTGCTACTTGTATTTATTGCCCTATAACTTGCAAAAAAAGCAAATAACATGTAAACATTGGGTATTTCTAAACTCAGGACAAAATGTTTAAACTATTTAGCATGGGTGTTTTTTGATGGTTGTAGATGTGTAACAGATTTTGGGGGTAAAGTTAGAAAAGGTGTGTTTTTTCCATTTTTTCCTCATATTTTATAAATAAATTTATAGTAAATTATAAGATATGATGAAAATAATTGTATCTTTAGAAAGTCCATTTAATGGTGAGAAAAACAGTATATAATATGTGTGGGTACAGTAAATCTATAAGAGGAAAATTACAGCTAAACACAAACACCACATAAATGTAAAAATAGCCTTGGTCCCAAACGGTCAGAAAATGTGTTGTGGTCCTTAAGGGGCCAATCGGAATTGAAGGGACGCCATCTTGGATGACGTCACTTAAAGGTACCGTCATTTAGTCGTCGGATGTCGGATGAAGAGGATGCTCCGCGTTGGATATCTTGAAGATGGACCCGCTCCGCTCCGGGTGGATGAAGATAGAAGATGCCGCCTGGATGAAGACTTCTGCCCGTCTGGAGGTCCTCTTCTGCCCGGATAGGATGAAGACTTCTGCCCGTCTGGAGGACCACTTCTGCCCGGTTGGGTGAAGACGTCTCAAGGTAGGGTGATCTTCAAGGGGTTAGTGTTAGGTTTTATTAAGGGGGGATTGGGTGGGTTTTAGAGTAGGGTTTGGTGTGTGGGTGGTGGGTTTTAATGTTGGAGGGTATTGTATTTATTTTACAGGTAAAAGAGCTGATTACTTTGGGGCAATGCCCCGCAAAAAGCCCTTTTAAGGGCTATTTGTAATTTAGTATAAGGTAGGGCTTTTTATTATTTTGGGGGGCTTTTTTATTTTATTAGGGGGATTAGATTAGGTGTAATTAGTTTTAAAAAATTGTAATTATTTTATTATTTTCTGTAATTTAGTGGGGGGGGTTCATAATTTAGATAATTTATTTAAATTGTATTTAATTGTAGTTAGTTTAGGGAATTAATTTAATTATAGTGTAGTGTTAGGTGTAATTGTAACTTAGGTTAGGTTTTATTTTACAGGTAAATTTCTATTTATTTTAACTAGGTAGCTATTAAATAGTTAATAACTATTTAATAACTATTGTACCTAGTTAAAATAAATACAAAGTTGCCTGTAAAATAAAAATAAACCCTAAACTAGATACAATGTAACTATTAGTTATATTGTAGCTATCTTAGGGTTTATTTTATAGGTAAGTACAGGTAGCCCTTAGTTTACGCTGGGGTTAGGTTCCAGAAGGTTCCAGTTTATAATGTAAGTCAATGGGAAGTGAGGGAGTTAGGTTCCAGGCCCCTCTCAAAATTGTCATAAGTAACACCTAATACATTATTTTTAAAGCTTTGAAATTACGACTTTAAATGCTAAACAGCATTATAAACCTAATAAAATAAACACACAACACAGAATATATAATTAAACTAAGTTAAATGAACAAAAACATTTGCTAAACAGCATTATAAACCTAATAAAATAATCACACAACACAGACTTCACTTGCATTTTTCTGCAAACAGTTCTTTCTATGCATTCCAATCTGGACTGATATATAGACAAGAAGATCTTGTTCCTTTGAAATCTGCTCCATAGCTCAGCTCTGGTTAAACTGATTAATTTCAGCTTGCTTGGCTTTGCTGCAACACAAGCGGATTGCTCCACCTACTGGCTATTTTAATGAATGCACTGCTTCTCAATGCTTTTCAATAGCAGTCACATGACTGGAAAAAAAAGTTGTTATTCTGAAACGGTGTAAATTGAACCGTTGTAAAACGAGGGCCACCTGCATTTAGTTTTAAATAGGAATAATTTAGTTAATTATAGTAATTTTATTTAGATTATTTTAAATTATATGGTGTTAGCCCATAAAACTCTTAACTACTGACTTTTAAATACGGTATCAGTCTTGACAGGAGAGGCTGTACCGCTCACTTTTTCCAAGACTCATAATAACGGCGTTAGGAAAATCCCATTGAAAAGATAGGATACGCAATTGACGTAAGGGGATTTGCGGTATGCTCGAGTTGCGGAAAAAAAGTGAGCGGTACACCTGTACCTGCCAGACTCGTAATACCAGAGGGCATTAAAAAGCAGCATTGGGACCTCTCAACGCTGCTTTTTAACCCTAACGCAAGACTCATAATATAGGCATCAGATTTTTATACATTCAATTTTTCTCTTTTTTTTCCCAACTTGTAACAGTAAAAAAAAATTCTGTTAATCATGTCAACTTTACACTTAAAATGAGAAAGGGGAGGGAGAGAGACACAGGGGAGGGAGAGAGACACGAGGGAGGGAGAGTGACACAGGAGAGAGGGAGGGAGAGATAGACACAGGGGAGATAGGGAGGGTGACAGGGGAGGGAGGGAGGGAGACACACAGGGGAGGTAGGGAGGAAGAGAGAGACACAGGGGAGGTAGGGAGGGAGAGAGACAGGGGAGGGAGGGAGGGAGGGAGAGAGAGAGACAGGGGAGGGAGGGAGAGAGAGAGACAGGGGAGGGGGGAGAGAGAGAGAGACAGGGAAGGGGGGATAGAGACACAGGATGGGGGGGAGAGAGACACAGGATAGGGGGGGAGAGAGACACAGGGGAGGGGGGAGAGAGACACAGGGGAAGGGTGGAGAGAGTCATAGGGGTGGGGGGAGAGAGTCACAGGGGAAGGAGGCAGAGAGTGGAGCTCCTTGCTGGGTGACAACCCTATTATGTAGTTTGGGGTGCAGAGGCATGATAATAGGTGATGAGACAGCACTGCCTGCTTGCCCATTGGGCTATTCTTTTTTTTTTTTTTAAATACTGCCTGCCCAGCACCTAGATCTTAATGTCACGGATGATACCATTTAAATATAATGTGCATTATGCACACTGTCACACACTGTCTTCTAAACACCCATATAAAGCTGCTAAACAAAACTGTCACATGGCTAATGGCATTGCCTGCTTACAGTGGCATTAGCATATGATCAGATGGCTTCAGGAGTGCTGATACTGCTGGTGGTTGTGAAGAATGTACAGACTTCTCCTGCAAGCGCAAAATATTTCCGGGTGTGTTCTTGGCTGGCTCTGAGCAGGTGCAGTAGATACACAGCAGTTAGCCGCAACTGAGTTTTGTGGCTCCCAAACGGTCTAATGAATGAATTGGGTGGTGAAACACTGCAGCCCCAGCCCTGCTTGCCTGCCGTCAGGCTATTTAAAAAAAAAAAACTTCCTGCCCAGCGCCCAAAACTGATCCTCCAACCATTTCCCTGCAGCCATCTCATCTGATCATATGCTAATGCCACACTGTCTGATAATGACAGGACACTTGCCTGCAGTACACATCTGGGACCGTGATCTCAGTATTCAGACACAGCTGCCACTTACTAGAAGCCGCTCTCAGCTCTGCTCTCCCAGTGTCACGCTGCAGACTCCCAGACTTACAGTACTAACTACATGTGCAGTCAGTCAGGAGGAGACAATGTGTGCGCCAAAGCTGTGAAGTTACGGGCGGCATTAACTATAAATAAAACACCCAAAAAGTTTTCACGTGCTTTAGCTGGGGCCGGGCCCCCCTGAGGGTGGGACCTCCTGGGCCCGGTCGCAGTCGCGACGGCTACACCCTTGGTAGTTCCGCCCATGTAGCGACCGCATTAACTCTTCCCTGTAGACTTCAATGAGTCTTCAAAAGAATTAACACTTATCGCTCATGCTCTAACCCGACACACATTAGACCAACTGCGCTAAATCCAAAAGTAGCTATGTATTTTTTACATTCCAATGTTCTTCACATATAACAAATTGTTATTTTTATTTTAAAATATATACTTCTATATATATGTCTTTTTTAAATATATATATATATATATGAACAAATACAAGTATATATAGATATATATATATTTAAATATACAGATATATATAGAATTATCTATTCAGAAATACAAAGAACATTTTCTTCTAAGTGAAACATATTTAAAAGAAATATTAAGATTGAATAAAAATGTGTGTGTGTGTGTGTGTGTGTATATACAGAACAAAGTTTGAAAGGGAGAGGGAGGGAGGGGACCCTACACTACAGAAAAATGGGGAATCAGGATGGAGGGAGGCTTATAGAGCTGTTTGAGAGGGATCAGGGAGGTGGAAAGGTAAGGGGAGATCCTACACTGTAGAAATTAAATAAATAAAATCACTGATTTAAAAAACTATCAAATTTTATGCTGGCAGACTGTTGGTTGTAAGGTGTGTGGGTGTGGGGTGGGAGAGCTGTTTGGGAGGGATCAAGGAAGTCAGGTGGCAAGGGCAATTCTTACACTAGAATACTATTACCATTGCCAGCTAACTAATTAACCCCTTCCATGCCAGGAATTTGAGAAGTATGGTGCACAGCTGCAATTAGCGGCCTTCTAATTACCAAGAAGCAATGGCAAAGCCATGCATGTCTGCTTTTTCTGAACAAAGGGGATCCCAGAGAAGTTTGTCTAATGACTTCAGTAGTTATGTGTTTTTTTTTCAGTGAAAAACCCAAAGCTGATGAAAAGGTTAAAGATTCTTTCAATCTGATCACATTTGGCGGCAAATCAGTGTCATAGAATATACCAACACCTTAGGTTGTCTACTAAAAATATATATATATAGTTTTGACAGGTAAACAAGTCTCTGTTTCTCTTTAAATGAAGTGATAGCAAAATTCCCAATAGTGAAGGGGTTAAAGTTACTGAGCTCTTTAGTAGGACAAATTGTACTGCCAATGTTTGTCTATAGATATTTCATGGCTATGTGCTCTATCTTGCAGAATTTTTCCAAGGATTTTCATAGATCATCATGGCGCCAAAGTGAAAGTAAATCAAGGCAGGTATTGATAAAGACATCATAATATGTATAAAAAGGGACACAAGTGCTTATAGCTTAATACCTTGGGGCATATTTACCAAGCTCCGTATGGAACTTGATGCCCCGTGTTTCAAGAACTGCTGGTGCAATGATAAATGCCAAATGTGTATGCTGTCGGCATTTAATAATGTGCAGCGGACATGATCCGCAATATCGGATCATGTCTGCTTGCACAATATTAAATCAGCCCCCTTGTCACTGTCCAAGTGAAATGAGAATAAATAATAATCTTGATTCTCTCCCTAAGATTCGTGGATAATCTCTCTTTATCCATCAGGTGTCATTTAGGTGTGCAATCTAAACTCTTATATTTGCATATTTGTATATATGATTTTTAATAATATTGCAAGACTGGATAAACAAAGAGTGGATTGATAAATATGAGTTGGTTGGAGATTGCATTTTGAAGGTTTACACATTGACGGATTTAAACATCATATTTTATGAGAGGGGGAGCTTGGATTGTGATATAATTAGTTGTTTTTTTCATTGGAAAAAATGTCTACAAGTTCCTAGCCCCTCCACAGGAGGGCAGAATATTTTATTAATGTTGTAAGTAACCATCACCTCTTATAGCAAAGAACCACCATGGGAAAACTCACCCTCCCAACAATAGCCAGGACTTCTATAGCCGTGCCCTAAAGAACCCATTAATACCTTCAGACCACTTTAAGTATACACAACAATCCCAGTTCTGCTTCAGCAACTTCCTGTCCCAGGATGAAAAACGTTAAAATATATGCTTTAAAAGGACTTGAAAATCAAATTAAACATTCATGCTTCAGATAGATCATGCCATTTTTTAGATTTTTCAATTTACTTCTCTTATCAAATTCAGACCTCAATCATAGTTCTGAACAGTTACAATAGTGCGTTTATGGTTCTTTCCCATAGTCGCAAACAGATTTTCGGATCCTAGCTAAAAGCCCGAAAAGTTCTCAGTGATCACATTACTTTTTCAAGCCAGTTTTCAATACCTTTTCAAGACTTTTGACTTATCAAATTTAACACCTCTAGGCACTTGATAGTACTTGAAAGTTGAAATTACATTTTGGACATCTTTACAACTATTTCATGACTATTTGCAAGCAGTCTATTATCTTGAACACATGTAAAACACTCTGAAATAGCCACAGAAGAAAGATTTATTAACATACATGGTATCAATTCATTAAAGCTTTTATGACCACTAATGAATAGGCTGTATCTAGTAGACAGGACACATATTTACATATGTACAGGTTCATTTATATATACATATATTTTTTGAGTACATTATATAAAACAGCTAAGGATTTCTGCAGGAAAAGTGTTTTGACTTTTTATTTCCATATTTGATTGTAAGTTACACTCATACTATTGTGATTGTCACTAAAAGGAGATTGCTCAATCGCAACTTTAATAGGAACCAATGGTAATCTGTTTCCCTCCACACCACTACTAAACCATCTGAATGTATATTTTATGTTGTCAAAATAAGCATACAGTGCATCATTTTGCTATTGCTCTATAGTTGCTTTTCAGCTTTCAAAAGTATTGCTTTTAACAATTTGCATTTCAATTGTCTGTTAAAGCACCGTTTCCATTTTGGTGTGAACTTTAAACAAGAAGGTGACAAACGGGTTTCTATACAAAGGACTATCTTCTAATAATGTATTTTTAGATTACTTAAACTTTAAATTGTGAACCCACTGCCTTGTTACATTGTATCTGCCCTGTTACATTGTTTCTGCCTTAGAGACCCTTAAACGAGATTGCACATTCATGAACTGGTTTATATAGGGTATGCACCTCCATGCACATAAACTCATTCATGAGAGAACCTTTCAAAGTACCTGTTACTACATTAGTGAACTCATAGGGGGATATTTATCAAAGGTCTGGCGGACCTAATCCGACAGTGTGGATCAGGTCCGCCAAACCTCGCTGAATGCGGAGATCAATACGCTCTCCGTATTCAGCATTGCACCAGCAGCTCTTGTGAGCTGCTGTTGCAACGCCGCCCCCTGCAGATTCGCGGCCAATCGGCCGCCAGCAGGGGGTGTCAATCAACCCTATTGTACTTGATCGGGTTGATTTTCAGCGATGTCTGTCCGCCTGCTCAGAGCAGGCAGACAGGTTATGGAGCAGCGGTTTCTGGTGAGCTTGATATATGGGCCCCATAGTCACAAATTATTCTACTGACATCTAATGGTGAGATTCCACATACAATATTACAAAAAAATCATTTAAACAATTTTTATATTTTGTTATTTTTGTAAATGTTATGTGTGTATTTAATTGGAATACATTATATAAAGGAGAAAATTATTTGTACATGTAAATCAATTATATTGATGATGCATAAGAAAGAAGAACAAGGAAAAAGGTTATTTTGTAAGAAAATATATTTTGAAATCTCACCATTAGGTGTCAGTAGAGTAAACTACATGTTAGGTAGAATGATCCTACAAGTGTGAAAAATTAGGATTTTCATTTGGTGCAAAAAAGTTTATCAATAAACCTTATATTAAAATCTAACATTTAATTTAATTATTAGTTCTACAATGTGAAAATTTACTATCACTTTAAAGATAAAGGGATCGTCGGGCTTACCGTTGGTATTACCAGCATAAAGTAAACACGATCACTTGATTTACACTAGAATGATTCCCACCTCTACGGAGCACTAGTTAACTGTTTTGAAAAACTAAAAAGTTGCACAAAATACATTACAATGTGTAGTTACACTCATAATAAGACTATCTAATAAAATTATTTTAAAAAAAAATATTGCACACAAAAGTTATAAGGGCTCAAAAATATGAGATCTCAGGCGTTAGAAAAAAAAGGCAGGCAAAGAGCTTTAACATAGATATACATACATATACAGGTTTAATAATGGTTATGTATGTATGTATGTGTAATTATATATATATATACACAGGCATATATATATATATATATATATATATATATATATATATATATATATATATATATATGTGTGTGTGTGTGTGTGTGTGTGTGTGTGTGTGTGTGTGTGTGTGCATTGGAGCCTTTTGCAGTTAAGTAGCTGAAAACATGTAAAAGCATATTTATGCAATATTCATTTTTAATAAAGGTTTTAACTATGTATTTACTGTAAATATTTCACATTCCAATGTTCTACACAAAGCAGAATATGTTCTATGTATTTCTAAATAGATTTTCCTATATATATCTGTATATATCTATACCAATATATATATATATACCTGTATATAGATATAGGTATAGATATATATTGTACCACAAAACCATTAGATATATGCAGAAATATTTATTAATGAATAAATAGAACCTACTCTTCTATGTGAAGAACATTGGAATGTGAAATATTCATATTTTCATGTCATTTTAGCGAAAATAAGAATATGTTATCGGGATTGCACAACAGTGGGGTGTGTTTTTTTTACATTTTTTCTTAAGCGGCTTCTATGGGGGAATATGTGAACATGAACACGATATTCTAACTTTGGCTTTTTGCCCTCATCGGTTTAGCGCACAAGTGAAAACAGTTTACTTTCAACTCATAATACGAGCACAACCCGACAAGTGCAAAAAGCTTACTGCTAGCACAGTTAACGTTCTAGTGCTCCACTTGTAATCTGACACAAAATAAATAACATGTCTATTTGCTACAAGAAGCCTCATAAGAAGAAAGAAACACCTCTACTCCAGAGACTAAGGAAAGGAAGATGGACGACTGTTGGCTCAGGAAGGGTAAGAACAGTAATACAAAGGTAAAATCCTCTGCCTTTGGAAAACTCTTGCTGCTATTGATGGCGGCACCTGTCATGAGGAGAGCACAGCTGCTAGTACTCCTGAAAGTGTTACAGGCAAGTCTGTGTTTCTGGTTCTGAATCTGCAAATGAGAAAACCAAGGTAAGAGCTGGAAATGTAAACTTCTGTAAGACATCAATAGGTGACTCCATTTTAAGGAATGTACATAGAGGTGATAATAAAGGAGATTTGACAGCAGCTAGATGTCTTTCAGGAGCTACTGCTTATAGAGATTTGAATTGTATTATAAGAATTGTTAAAGAGACAGTCGAGTCAAAATTAAACTTTCATGATTCAGATAGGACATGCAATTTTAAACAACCTTTTAATTTACTTTTATTATCAAATGTGCTCTATTATCTTGGTATTCTTTGTTGAAAGCTAAACCTAGGTAGGCTCATATGCTAATTTTGCATTTTGACAGTTTTTCACAGTTAGGCAGTGCTAGTTTATGTGTACCATATAGATTACATTGTGCTCACTCCCATGGAGTTATTTATGAGTCCGCACTGACTGGCTTAAAAACCAAGTCTGGCAAAAGAACTGAGAAAAGTGGGCAGACTGCAGAGGCTTAGATACAATCACAGAGGTAAAACAAATATTAATATATTAATATATTTGTGCTGGTTATGTAAAACTGGTGAATGGGTAATAAAGAGATTATCGATCTTTTTTTAAAAATTAACAATTCTGAAATAGACTATGCCTTTAAATCAACTATTTACTGATGAAATTGCCAAAATTATAATGAACTTATAGTAGTGGGGGACTTTAATATGTCTGATATAGACTGGTAGGTATTAGTTGCTAAATTGATTAGAAGTACATTCTGGAATCTTTGCAAGGGAATTTACTTACACAACTGGTACAAGAACCAACACGTAAAAGAGCTATATTAGATTTAATACTTAAAAAACTTAAAGACTTTGTTCTGCCTGGAAGAAGATGGATGTCCGGAATGGTGAGTACATTTTTTGGGGTTAGTGTTAGGGGGTTTTTTTGTATTTTTTTTGGGTCGTTTTTTTTTTAGATTATGGCTTTTTTATTTTTGAATGGTCACTAAAGAGCTGATTGCCCTTTTAAAGGGACATAAAACAGGTAGAGATCTGTGCATATCCTAAAAGGGCTAATTAATTAAAAATCGTTTGCATAAAAAAAATTGTTTAAAAAGTGCTGACAAGTATTTTAAAATAATTTTCAAAAATAAACAAAATAAATTACATAGCTAAGCTGCCTGGAGAAGTCAACTCTACCCCCTCCTTTATCAGTGTTTAGAAATAGGCATTGTATTTCAACTGAGTTCACAGCTTCTAGGCATGCTCCAACAGATAATCCCTATGCATTTTTGTATTCTACCAAAACAACAATAGATATAGATACAGCCATAGAAGGAAATGTGTGGGGGGAGTTAGAGCTTTACAATTCAGAAACTAAAAAGAAAGGGTTAATGGTGAGGCACTGCAATATAAATTTGCAGGTAAAGTAATTAAAGTACATCAGGGCCGGACTGGGACCAAAAAGAGGCCCGGGCATTTTAGGGCAAAGAGGCCCAACACCCCCCCCCCCCATGACAAATAATTAAGTAAAAAAAAAAAATTATTATTATTTAAAAAAAAAAATGTTTTTTTTCTCCCAATGACCCACCCACCAGTGACCACCTGACCCAGGACTAGCAAGCAACCCACCAAAATAAATATTGTGTGCTGTGTGGTGCAGCCATGTGACATGGAGGAGTCCATCATGGCACGTGTAATCCCCATGCATTCCCCATGCATTCCCCATGGCCACAGCGCAGACTCAGAGACTGAGCAGCTCAGCTGTACATAGTATATAGTCTCAGATGCATGTGACAGATATAGACACAGTCACTCACACACTGCCCGTCCAGCCAGTCCTAGTTAGTTAGTACCATTATTATACTACTGCAGCTGCTGCTTAGTCAGCAGTGCTGACTAGATCACTTACTAGGCTAAGCAAGCTGTAAAGTAAACTACAATCATAGTTTAGTTACTAGTAGTAATACTGTACTGTATAAGTCAATCATCATGTCAAGTCAACTCTATATATAATAAATAATTATAATATTAATAAGACCACCATCACCAGACCTATGGTCAGTGCGGTCACCTACCTGCCCAGCGGACCCGGCCCATGGCATGATGATGGCGACATATTTCCGGCCTCACCGCCTGCTCCAGGCCTCTAGCACTGCAGCTCTTCTCCGCCTCCAACCTGACACACAAGTCACGTGGTGGACCCGGCACGCGGCATGAGTGTGTAGCCGCGTGCAGGGCGTGTGTTTATCACAGTTTGCGCGCCATAAACATTCCAGTCAGAATCCAGATTGAAGATTCCATGGGCCTCCCTCGCCCTCCTCCCCATTCTAATTGGCGGCACATGCGCACTGCTTCCGGCCACTGTGAGTGACGTCAGAGTCTGATGTCACTCACAGGGGCCGGGCCCGGAAGCAGTGCGCATGACTGTCGTGCGGCCAATCAGAAAAGGGGGAGGCCCATGGAATCTGGAATGTAGATGGTGCGGCGGCCGCAGCGGCCCTGAAAGTCAGGGCAGGATGAGTCTGAGATGATGATAATTAATTTCACAGCCAGGCCCAGAGACAGAGAACTAGTTGGTTGTGGGGCCGCCGTGCACGTCATAACGGTACGACGGCCTCGCCGCGTGCGCACCTTGGCACTGAGTCTCGGCAGTGAGAGAGAGTGACCACACAGTCACAGAGAGAGTAATTGAATTTGTAAACAACAGTTGAAGAAGTTAGTAGTATTACACAAAGTCAAACAAACATAAATAATTACAAGATTTATTAAATATAAAAAAAAAAAATAGTGTCAAAAAAATTTTTCTCTATGTGGCGTGACTGAGGTCGCAGTGGGCGGGGCTAAACTACATTGCGGCCTACCGGGCAAATGCCCGGTATGCCCGAGGGCCAGTCTGGGCCTGAAGTACATACAGTATTATATTTTGTTTCTGTCCCAACTTGTTTTATGTCCCTTTAAGGGCAATGGGTAGGTTTTTTAGAGTTAGTTTTTTTTGGGTTGGTTTTACTGTTAGGGGGAACTTGGTAATTTTTTAAAGTAAAAGAGCTGATTGCTACAGGGCAATGCCCTACAAAAAGCCCTTTTAAGGGCTATTGGTAGTTTATTGTTAGATTAGGGGGTGTTTTTATTTTGAGGTGGCCTTTTTGTTTTTATAGGGGTATTCGATTAGGTTTAATTTTTTTTTTATTTTGGATAATTTCATTTATTATTTTTTGTAATCTTAGATTTTTTTATTTTGTTTATTTTGTAATTTTAGTTTGTTTTTTGTAATGTTTGTAACTAAGGTTTTTAATTTTTAGTTTATTTTAGTATTTTAAAATAGTAATGTTAAGTTTATTTATAATTTAAGCTTAGTTTATTTTCATTTCACGGTTTAGTTTTTATTTATTTTTCGGTAGTTATATTGTAACTTTAATATAAAGTATGGCGGATGTTAGGTTTAGGGGTTAATAGTTTAATTTAGTGTGTCGCGATATGGGGGGGGATGGCGGATTAGGGGTAATACTTTAATTTAGGTAGCCATGGCGGATTAGGGGTTAATAGGTTTAGTTAGTGTTGGCTATGTGGGGGTTGGCGGTTTAGGGGTTAATACGTTTATTTTGTGTCGACGATGTCTATGTACAGTATGTGTGTATATATATATATATATATATATATATATACACGTATTTACAGATATATATACACATATAAACAAATAAATACATATATATACATATGTAGACATATATATAAGTGCATTGGAGCTCTTTGAAGTTAAGTAGATGAAAACATGAAAAAAAAACATTTATGCAATATTAATTTTTAATAATGGTTTAACTATGTATTTACTATTAATATTTTGCATTGCTATGTTCTGCACATAGCAGAATATGTTTTAAGTATTTCTAAACATATATTCCTATATAAATCTGTATATATCTATACCTATGTATAATCATCTATATATCTGTATAAATTTTATGAATACATAGAACATATTCTTCTATGTGAAGAACATTGGAATGTGAAAACATTCACATTTTCATGTCGGGTTAGCACACATGAGAGTATGCAATCGGGTTTGTGCGAGAGTTGGGTCTTAGGTTTTTTTCCAACTTTTTTTTTCATTGACTTCTATGGGAAATAGGTTATTGCAAGCATAATATTCTAAGTTGGGCTTGTTTTGCGCTTGTCGAGTTAGTGCACAAGCAAAAACAGTTTACTTATACGATTGCAAGAATTTAATTCTTGTTTAGGTTATTGTTCACTCTTTAACTATGTTTTCAATGGGACTTGCATAGCGCCGGTATTACAAGTCTGACAAAAAGTGAGCGGTAGACCCTCTACCGACAAGACTGGTACCGCATTTTAAAGTCAGTAGTTAAGAGTTTTACGCTACAAAGCCGTAGCATAAAACTCTTAACTAAAGTGCTAAAAAGTACACTAACACCCATAAACTACCTATTAACCCCTAAACCAAGGCCCTCCCGCATCGCAAACACTATTAAAAAAAATGTAACCCCTAATCTGCCAAACCGGACATCGCCACCACTATAATAAATATATTAACCCCTAAACCGCCGCACTCCCGCATCGCAAATACTAGTTAAATATTATTAACCCCTAATCTTCCGTCCCTAACATCGCCAACACCTACCTACATGTATTAACCCCTAATCTGCCGCCCCCAAAGTCGCCGCCACTATATTAAAGTTATTAACCCCTAAACCCAAGTCTAACCCTAACCCTAACACCCCCTAACTTAAATATAATTTAAATAAATCTAAATAAAATTACTATCATGACCTAAATATTTTCTATTTAAAACTAAATACTTACCTGTAAAATAAATCCTAAGCTTGCTACAATATAACTAACAGTTACATTGTATCTAGCTTAGGGTTTATTTTTATTTTACAGGCAAGTTTGTATTTATTTTAACTATGTAGAATAGTTACTAAATAGTTATTAGTCACAAATAAAGTCACTATCAAAGAAGATAGAGACTAAAAGAATGCACTTGGATAGCACTTCTGTTCCATAAAAATAACATTGAGACTCATATGGACCTTAAACAACCACTGCAGGTCAAGGGTTGAGAGAAAATATTAAAACATAACTTTTATTAACTTATCGTTTACTAAAAATGTGTACTGTGTGAGTGTGTGTATTTTTTAAAAACACATAGCAACTTTGCTCATAATAACAGTGGCTTATAATATAGGGTGAATAAATTTCTTTGGACTTGGAATATTCTTCTAGGGTATATATATTTTTAGTTGGTAATATCCATTTATCAAGTAATGAGTTGGCTTGTGTTCTTTAATATTGTACACCACTTAGGGATTCAAAAACTCCACATGCCATCAAAAGTGTATCAAATTAAGCAACTTTATGAATAATATAACTGTATGATTTTTAACTGTGTGATACACAGGTATTTGTTATTAATAAATTTTTTGTTGTTTACTGTTCCAATTTATCATTCAATGAGGTAACAGTATCACTTGAGATATTTTGTTCTTAGTTTACACATGTATTGTGTGCTTAAGACTCTTAATGCAGCAAACTTTTTGCTTATTTTTGATTAATGTATGGTATGTAAAAGTGCTTGGTGTACTATTGACACAACTTGTTTCAAAAATATTTTTTCTCTCACGTTTGTGTTATTCAATTTTTTAATCAGAAAAAAATTAATTTTTTTGTTCTACTTCCATTACTCAAACAACCATAAAGATATGTTAACTACATTAGATTGTATAGTATTTCAAATATATCTATATAGAATTTGTATTGTCCTAACTGAGTTTTGACACTGTTAGTATTAGCGTCTGTTTTCAGTGATCTAATACGGTTAACACCAGATTTTTGAATACTATAATTTTGTTAACATTCATTAATGAGCGGTTAGCAGTGTTAGCGTTATAATGTTAACATATACTATGCCAGTAGCATTTGCGCCTTGTTTGCCGCTGTAGTTTTTAGTTCTAGAAGTATACTTGTTTAGGTAAATATATTGACAGTCTTATGCAATAGTTATCGGTTACAGCTATTATGCTGTTCAGATATAGCACGCTCTTTAATCACGCTACTGAAAGGTTTGTATTGTCCTGGCTATGTTTTGACACTGAAAGTATTGACGTCTGCTTCCAGTGATCTTATACGGTTAACAACATATGCTTAAATGATATACAGGGGGAAAAAATACACACGTGTGGTGGTGAAGAAAGTGATAAAAAACATTTTTTTATTTTTATAGTGAAATTTTTTTATATATATCTCTATTAACCGTTGTACGTAGTGTCTCTTCTATACTAACATTTAGAGAGGTACATGTGTAAGTGAAATTAGGAGGTTTAAATTCTCTTTGTTTTGAGAGTGAATGTTGTGCATCTTTGTATTGTAAGGTGTTAGATTTACTGCTTGGTATTAAACCCATTGTTCATCAGTTGTAATTTACATCTCTTTTATATGCACTGAGAGTATTGGGATTGGTCTAAATGCAGCCAATGGGTTGCCGCCTATGCATTTAAATACCCTGAGACGCCGGCGCGCGTCACCTTTGAAAAAGCCGAAACGCTATCGGCGAAACATGTTAGGGAAGGGTAGCTGTTAATACCCTGTTTAGTCCTTTTTTTAATGGCATAGCTAACTTAAATAAATTTACTTAGACAGTGGCAACTTGGACTAGATTCCAACTTTAAGGAATACGAATACAGTTTTAAGATTAAAGAGCGTGCTATATCTGAACAGCATAAGAGCTGTAACTGTTAACTATTGCACAAGACCGCCAAAATATATATACCTAAATAAGTATACTTCTACAACTAAAAATTACAGCGGCAAGCCAGGCGCAAATGCCACTGGCACATTATATGCTAACATTATAACGCTAACACTGCTAACCGCGCATAACTGAATGTTAACAAAATTATATCATTTAAGCATATGTTGTTAACCGTATAAGATCACTGGAAGCAGACGTCAATACTTTCAGTGTCAAAACATAGCCAGGACAATACAAACCTTTCAGTAGCGTGATTAAAGAGCGTGCTATATCTGAACAGCATAATAGCTGTAACCGATAACTATTGCATAAGACTGTCAATATATTTACCTAAACAAGTATACTTCTAGAACTAAAAACTACAGCGGCAAACAAGGCGCAAATGCTACTGGCATAGTATATGTTAACATTATAACGCTAACACTGCTAACCGCTCATTAATGAATGTTAACAAAATTATAGTATTCAAAAATCTGGTGTTAACCGTATTAGATCACTGAAAACAGACGCTAATACTAACAGTGTCAAAACTCAGTTAGGACAATACAAATTCTATATAGATATATTTGAAATACTATACAATCTAATGTAGTTAACATATCTTTATGGTTGTTTGAGTAATGGAAGTAGAACAAAAAAAATAATTTTTTTCTGATTAAAAAATTGAATAACACAAACGTGAGAGAAAAAATATTTTTGAAACAAGTTGTGTCAATAGTACACCAAGCACTTTTACATACCATACATTAATCAAAAATAATCAAAAAGTTTGCTGCATTAAGAGTCTTAAGCACACAATACATGTGTAAACTAAGAACAAAATATCTCAAGTGATACTGTTACCTCATTGAATGATAAATTGGAACAGTAAACAACAAAAATTTTATTAATAACAAATACCTGTGTATCACACAGTTAAAAATCATACAGTTATATTATTCATAAAGTTGCTTAATTTGATACACTTTTGATGGCATGTGGAGTTTTTGAATCCCTAAGTGGTGTACAATATTAAAGAACACAAGCCAACTCATTACTTGATAAATGGATATTACCAACTAAAAATATATATACCCTAGAAGAATATTCCAAGTCCAAAGAAATTTATTCACCCTATATTATAAGCCACTGTTATTATGAGCAAAGTTGCTATGTGTTTTTAAAAAATACACACACTCACACAGTACACATTTTTAGTAAACGATAAGTTAATAAAAGTTATGTTTTAATATTTTCTCTCAACCCTTGACCTGCAGTGGTTGTTTAAGGTCCATATGAGTCTCAATGTTATTTTTATGGAACAGAAGTGCTATCCAAGTGCATTCTTTTAGTCTCTATCTTCTTTGATAGTGACTTTATTCGTGACTAGTGTTGTTTTATGCACAAGCACTCAAGCTCATTGGGTATATAAATATATACCTATTAATTAAATACAGACACTTAAGTAATACACACAGGTATATGCAATTCAGGTACACAAATTTTACACCATTGGTAACCAACCTGAATATGTTGTGTATATATTGAATCAAAAAATAGAGCGTTCCTTCTCATCAGTGTAGTGCTTTCGCTATTTTGTACTAAATCACTAAATAGTTATTAACTATTTAATAACTTCCTAGTTGGGGCGGCAGATTAGGGGTTAATAAATGTAGGTAGGTGTCGGCGATGTTAGGGACGGAAGATGGGGGGTTAATAATATTTAACTAGTGTTTGCAATGCGGGAGTGCAGCGTTTTAGGGGTTAATATGTTTATTATAGTGGCAGCGATGTCCGGAGCGGCAGATTAGGGGTTGATAATATAATGAAGGTGTCTGCGATGTTGGGGACAGAAGATTAGGGGTTAATAAGTATAATGTAGGTGGCGGCGATGTTGGGGGCAGCAGATTAGGGGTTAATAAGTATAATGTAGGTGGCGGCGGTGTCCGGAGCGGCAGATTAGGGGTTGATAATATAATGTAGGTGTCTGCGATGTTGGGGACAGAAGATTAGGGGTTAATAAGTATAATGTAGGTGGCGGCGATGTTGGGGGCAGCAGATTAGGGGTTAATAAGTATAATGTAGGTGGCGGCGGTGTCCGGAGCGGCAGATTAGGGGTTAATAATATAATGTAGGTGTTGGCAATGTCGGGGGCGGCAGATTAGGGGTTAATAAGTGTAAGATTAGGGGTGTTTAGACTCGGGGTTCATGTTAGGGTGTTAGGTGTAGACATAAATTTTATTTCCTCATAGGAATCAATGGGGCTGCGTTAAGAGCTAAACGCTGCTTTTTTGCAGGTGTTTTTTTTCAGCCGGCTCTCCCCGTTGATTCCTATGGGGAAATCGTGCTCGAGCACGTTACACCAGCTCACCGCTGACTTAAGCAGCGCTGGTATTGGAGTGAGATGTGGAGCAAAATTTTGCACAACGCTCACTTTTTTGCGGTTAACGCCTGGTTTGTAAAAACTCGTAATACCAGCGTTGTCTGCAAGTGAGCGGTGAGCATAAACTGCTTGTTAGCACCGCACCTCTGTTAACGCAAAACTCGTAATCTAGCCGTAAGATTGTTAAGTGGGTAGAATGTTGGCATAAGGATAAAAGGCAGAAGATTTCAATTCACGGAGTACATTAAACCAGAGGTCAGTAACTAGTGGTGTTCCCCAAGGGTCAGTTCTTGGGCCTGTTTTGCTTAACATGTTTATCGGTGATGTTGAAAGAGGGCTCCAGGGGAAGTTGTGCTTGTTTGCTGATGATACAAAAATTTGTAACAGAGTTTATGTTCCGGAAGGGTGTATCAAATAGGAAAATAAATGGAATCTGAAATTTAATCCTAAAAAATATCCTAAGAAATAAGTAACATGTAAAATGGGCCTTTTTGGTTCTTTTCTACCATCAAATTATATGTTTCTTAAATATGTATCTAGCCATTGTATCTGTAGCATGATTAGGTTCAGTGTAGCCCAAAATGTTGCTGTATATGGTAACTACAATAAGGACGGTGTGTTCTTTTAAATAGAAGTGCTGTTGTTTTCTAATTGATGTAACTCTTTTAGTCAGGTTATGTAACCCAGTTAGAATGTCCAGAATCTCTTGCTTTGTTAATTTTTTTCTAAGTTTTTTTAACACACCACAAATTACAGTTAGATAAATCTTACAGACATTACACCTGTTTATAGAGTACACTTTTAAATGCTAATAAATAACTAAAATACAGTTATTTCTGTATGTTTTTTATATTTTATCCACAAGGTGGCAGCAGAACCCTGTACAGTATTCTAGAGCTCTGGTTTCAAACGTTTTCAGTAAAATGGCATATACCTCATCAAGATATTGCATTCCATAGCACACACCTTTTTTTAGATTAACTGATTCCATGTTTATGAATGTAATAATGTTGTTACAGTCACATTAGAGATATTTTAACATAGATAAATAGTGAGCAACAACCTAAACAAGAATTAAATTCTTGCAATCGTATTATAAGTTGAAAGTAAACTGTTTTTGTTTGTGCGCTAACTGGACAAGTGCAAAAAAGCCTAACTTAGATTATTATGCTTGCAATGACCTATTTCCCATAGAAGTCAATTAAATAAAAGTTGGAAAAAAACCTAAGACCCAGCTCTCGCACAAACCAGATTGCATATTCTTATCTGATGTTTTTTTGTTACAATATATATTTATACAGATAGTTAGATTGATAGATAGATAGACAGATAATTATACATAGGTATAGATATATACAGGAATAGCCATGCACTATTAGGAGCTAATATCTTTCTTGTCATTAGTTTACAAGATGTGTTCAGCTAGCTCCCTGGAGCTGACTAACATTTTCAGGGGTTTAGCATATTGTTTTAATTTTAAACTTTTATATCCCTTAAACATTTTTATCAACACATTCGACATCAGTCTCTTTTGTTTCAACTATCTGTCTCCAAATCTTTGATTAGACAACCCAAAAACATATAGAAAATATGTATGGGATAATGCACCTAATCAAAACACAACTGAGCACATCAGAATCTTGTTTGGGCTTTGTTTTTTGTTTTTGTTTTTTGGTGGGGGGGTGTTTAAATGTCACTTCATGATTGATTTTGAACATTGATGTTTTATATGAGTGTTTTAATGTATTTAATAACCATTTTGCTAATGAATGGGTTAAAAAAAGTCAGAGGCCTTTACAAACAAGCAAGCAATAAAAAAAGTAATAGTTACACTGATCCATATGCTTGCATGGCTGCTGAAGGATTTAATAAAATGAGAGAGCATAGAGGGTTAAAAGACGAGAAATCAGAGGCTATCTTTTTCGGGGAGGTGAGTATAGAAATGTACACAAAGTTATCCTATTTATTCAAGTCACAGTTCTTAGATATTAAAAACCTTTCTTGGGTACCTGAAGATAATACTACTGGGAATAATGTTCCTTGTTGTCTTGTTACAAGAAACACTGTTAAATAATGCTGACTGCATCTAGACATGACTCCCTCAATCTGTAACCTGCGTGCGCACCTTGGCACTGAGTCTCGGCAGTGAGAGAGAGTGACCACAGAGTCACAGAGAGAGTAATTGAATTTGTAAACAACAGTTGAAGAAGTTAGTAGTATTACACAAAGTCAAACAAACATAAATAATTACAAGATTTATTAAATATAAAAATAAAAAATAGTGTCAAAAAATTTTTCTCTATGTGGCGTGACTGAGGTCGCAGTGGGCGGGGCTAAACTACATTGCGGCCTACCGGGCAAATGCCCGGTATGCCCGAGGGCCAGTCTGGGCCTGAAGTACATACAGTATTATATTTTGTTTCTGTCCCAACTTGTTTTATGTCCCTTTAAGGGCAATGGGTAGGTTTTTTAGAGTTAGTTTTTTTTTTTTTTTGGCTTGGTTTTACTGTTAGGGGGAACTTGGTAATTTTTTAAAGTAAAAGAGCTGATTGCTACAGGGCAATGCCCTACAAAAAGCCCTTTTAAGGGCTATTGGTAGTTTATTGTTAGATTAGGGGGTGTTTTTATTTTGAGGTGGCCTTTTTGTTTTTATAGGGGTATTCGATTAGGTTTAATTTTTTTTTTATTTTGGATAATTTCATTTATTATTTTTTGTAATCTTAGATTTTTTTATTTTGTTTATTTTGTAATTTTAGTTTGTTTTTTGTAATGTTTGTAATTAAGGTTTTTAATTTTTAGTTTATTTTAGTATTTTAAAATAGTAATGTTAAGTTTATTTATAATTTAAGCATAGTTTATTTTCATTTCACGGTTTAGTTTTTATTTATTTTTCGGTAGTTATATTGTAACTTTAATTTAAAGTATGGCGGATGTTAGGTTTAGGGGTTAATAGTTTAATTTAGTGTGTCGCGATATGGGGGGGGATGGCGGATTAGGGGTAATACTTTAATTTAGGTAGCCATGGCGGATTAGGGGTTAATAGGTTTAGTTAGTGTTGGCTATGTGGGGGTTGGCGGTTTAGGGGTTAATACGTTTATTTTGTGTCAACGATGTCTATGTACAGTATGTGTGTATATATATATATATATATATATATATATATATACATATACGTATTTACAGATATATATACACATATAAACAAATAAATACATATATATACATATGTAGACATATATATAAGTGCATTGGAGCTCTTTGAAGTTAAGTAGATGAAAACATGAAAAAAAAACATTTATGCAATATTAATTTTTAATAATGGTTTAACTATGTATTTACTATTAATATTTCGCATTGCTATGTTCTGCATATAGCAGAATATGTTTTAAGTATTTCTAAACATATATTCCTATATAAATCTGTATATATCTATACCTATGTATAATCATCTATATATCTGTATAATTTTATGAATACATAGAACATATTCTTCTATGTGAAGAACATTGGAATGTGAAAACATTCACATTTTCATGTCGGGTAAGCACACATGAGAGTATGCAATCGGGTTTGTGCGAGAGTTGGGTCTTAGGTTTTTTTCCAACTTTTTTTTTCATTGACTTCTATGGGAAATAGGTTATTGCAAGCATAATATTCTAAGTTGGGCTTGTTTTGCGCTTGTCGAGTTAGTGCACAAGCAAAAACAGTTTACTTATACGATTGCAAGAATTTAATTCTTGTTTAGGTTATTGTTCACTCTTTAACTATGTTTTCAATGGGACTTGCATAGCGCCGGTATAACAAGTCTGACAAAAAGTGAGCGGTAGACCCTCTACCGACAAGACTGGTACCGCATTTTAAAGTCAGTAGTTAAGAGTTTTACGCTACAAAGCCGTAGCATAAAACTCTTAACTAAAGTGCTAAAAAGTACACTAACACCCATAAACTACCTATTAACCCCTAAACCAAGGCCCTCCCGCATCGCAAACACTATTAAAAAAAATGTAACCCCTAATCTGCCAAACCGGACATCGCCACCACTATAATAAATATATTAACCCCTAAACCGCCGCACTCCCGCATCGCAAATACTAGTTAAATATTATTAACCCCTAATCTTCCGTCCCTAACATCGCCAACACCTACCTACATTTATTAACCCCTAATCTGCCGCCCCCAAAGTCGCCGCCACTATATTAAAGTTATTAACCCCTAAACCCAAGTCTAACCCTAACACCCCCTAACTTAAATATAATTTAAATAAATCTAAATAAAATTACTATCATGACCTAAATATTTTCTATTTAAAACTAAATACTTACCTGTAAAATAAATCCTAAGCTTGCTACAATATAACTAACAGTTACATTGTATCTAGCTTAGGGTTTATTTTTATTTTACAGGCAAGTTTGTATTTATTTTAACTATGTAGAATAGTTACTAAATAGTTATTAACTATTTAATAACTTCCTAGTTGGGGCGGCAGATTAGGGGTTAATAAATGTAGGTAGGTGTCGGCGATGTTAGGGACGGAAGATGGGGGGTTAATAATATTTAACTAGTGTTTGCAATGCGGGAGTGCAGCGTTTTAGGGGTTAATATGTTTATTATAGTGGCAGCGATGTCCGGAGCGGCAGATTAGGGGTTGATAATATAATGTAGGTGTCTGCGATGTTGGGGACAGAAGATTAGGGGTTAATAAGTATAATGTAGGTGGCGGCGATGTTGGGGGCAGCAGATTAGGGGTTAATAAGTATAATGTAGGTGGCGGCGGTGTCCGGAGCGGCAGATTAGGGGTTGATAATATAATGTAGGTGTCTGCGATGTTGGGGACAGAAGATTAGGGGTTAATAAGTATAATGTAGGTGGCGGCGATGTTGGGGGCAGCAGATTAGGGGTTAATAAGTATAATGTAGGTGGCGGCGGTGTCCGGAGCGGCAGATTAGGGGTTGATAATATAATGTAGGTGTCTGCGATGTTGGGGACAGAAGATTAGGGTTTAATAAGTATAATGTAGGTGGCGGCGATGTTGGGGGCAGCAGATTAGGGGTTAATAAGTATAATGTAGGTGGCGGCGGTGTCCGGAGCGGCAGATTAGGGGTTAATAATATAATGTAGGTGTTGGCAATGTCGGGGGCGGCAGATTAGGGGTTAATAAGTGTAAGATTAGGGGTGTTTAGACTCGGGGTTCATGTTAGGGTGTTAGGTGTAGACATAAATTTTATTTCCTCATAGGAATCAATGGGGCTGCGTTAAGAGCTAAACGCTGCTTTTTTGCAGGTGTTTTTTTTCAGCCGGCTCTCCCCGTTGATTCCTATGGGGAAATCGTGCTCGAGCACGTTACACCAGCTCACCGCTGACTTAAGCAGCGCTGGTATTGGAGTGAGATGTGGAGCAAAATTTTGCACAACGCTCACTTTTTTGCGGTTAACGCCTGGTTTGTAAAAACTCGTAATACCAGCGTTGTCTGCAAGTGAGCGGTGAGCATAAACTGCTTGTTAGCACCGCACCTCTGTTAACGCAAAACTCGTAATCTAGCCGTAAGATTGTTAAGTGGGTAGAATGTTGGCATAAGGATAAAAGGCAGAAGATTTAAATTCACGGAGTACATTAAACCAGAGGTCAGTAACTAGTGGTGTTCCCCAAGGGTCAGTTCTTGGGCCTGTTTTGCTTAACATGTTTATCGGTGATGTTGAAAGAGGGCTCCAGGGGAAGTTGTGCTTGTTTGCTGATGATACAAAAATTTGTAACAGAGTTTATGTTCCTGAAGGGTGTATCAAATAGGAAAATAAATGGAATCTGAAATTTAATCCTAAAAAATATCCTAAGAAATAAGTAACATGTAAAATGGGCCTTTTTGGTTCTTTTCTACCATCAAATTATATGTTTCTTAAATATGTATCTAGCCATTGTATCTGTAGCATGATTAGGTTCAGTGTAGCCCAAAATGTTGCTGTATATGGTAACTACAATAAGGACTGTGTGTTCTTTTAAATAGAAGTGCTGTTGTTTTCTAATTGATGTAACTCTTTTAGTCAGGTTATGTAACCCAGTTAGAATGTCCAGAATCTCTTGCTTTGTTAATTTTTTTCTAAGTTTTTTTAACACACCACAAATTACAGTTAGATAAATCTTACAGACATTACACCTGTTTATAGAGTACACTTTTAAATGCTAATAAATAACTAAAATACAGTTATTTCTGTATGTTTTTTATATTTTATCCACAAGGTGGCAGCAGAACCCTGTACAGTATTCTAGAGCTCTGGTTTCAAACGTTTTCAGTAAAATGGCATATACCTCATCAAGATATTGCATTCCATAGCACACACCTTTTTTTAGATTAACTGATTCCATGTTTATGAATGTAATAATGTTGTTACAGTCACATTAGAGATATTTTAACATAGATAAATAGTGAGCAACAACCTAAACAAGAATTAAATTCTTGCAATCGTATTATAAGTTGAAAGTAAACTGTTTTTGCTTGTGCGCTAACTGGACAAGTGCAAAAAAGCCTAACTTAGATTATTATGCTTGCAATGACCTATTTCCCATAGAAGTCAATTAAATAAAAGTTGGAAAAAAACCTAAGACCCAGCTCTCGCACAAACCAGATTGCATATTCTTATCTGATGTTTTTTTGTTACAATATATATTTATACAGATAGTTAGATTGATAGATAGATAGATAGATAGATAATTATACATAGGTATAGATATATACAGGAATAGCCATGCACTATTAGGAGCTAATATCTTTCTTGTCATTAGTTTACAAGATGTGTTCAGCTAGCTCCCTGGAGCTGACTAACATTTTCAGGGGTTTAGCATATAGTTTTAATTTTACACTTTTATATCCCTTAAACATTTTTATCAACACATTCGACATCAGACTCTTTTGTTTCAACTATCTGTCTCCAAATCTTTGATTAGACAACCCAAAAACATATAGAAAATATGTATGGGATAATGCACCTAATCAAAACACAACTGAGCACATCAGAATCTTGTTTGGGCTTTGTTTTTTGTTTTTGTTTTTTGGTGGGGGGGTGTTTAAATGTCACTTCATGATTGATTTTGAACATTGATGTTTTATATGAGTGTTTTAATGTATTTAATAACCATTTTGCTAATGAATGGGTTAAAAAAAGTCAGAGGCCTTTACAAACAAGCAAGCAATAAAAAAAGTAATAGTTACACTGATCCATATGCTTGCATGGCTGCTGAAGGATTTAATAAAATGAGAGAGCATAGAGGGTTAAAAGACGAGAAATCAGAGGCTATCTTTTTCGGGGAGGTGAGTATAGAAATGTACACAAAGTTATCCTATTTATTCAAGTCACAGTTCTTAGATATTAAAAACCTTTCTTGGGTACCTGAAGATAATACTGCTGGGAATAATGTTCCTTGTTGTCTTGTTACAAGAAACACTGTTAAATAATGCTGACTGCATCTAGACATGACTCCCTCAATCTGTAACCTGCATGCGCACCTTGGCACTGAGTCTCGGCAGTGAGAGAGAGTGACCACAGAGTCACAGAGAGAGTAATTGAATTTGTAAACAACAGTTGAAGAAGTTAGTAGTTTTACACAAAGTCAAACAAACATAAATAATTACAAGATTTATTAAATATAAAAAAAAAAAATAGTGTCAAAATTTTTTTCTCTATGTGGCGTGACTGAGGTCGCAGTGGGCGGGGCTAAACTACATTGCGGCCTACCGGGCAAATGCCCGGTATGCCCGAGGGCCAGTCTGGGCCTGAAGTACATACAGTATTATATTTTGTTTCTGTCCCAACTTGTTTTATGTCCCTTTAAGGGCAATGGGTAGGTTTTTTAGAGTTAGTTTTTTTTTTTTTTTTGGCTTGATTTTACTGTCAGGGGGAACTTGGTAATTTTTTAAAGTAAAAGAGCTGATTGCTACAGGGCAATGCCCTACAAAAAGCCCTTTTAAGGGCTATTGGTAGTTTATTGTTAGATTAGGGGGTGTTTTTATTTTGAGGTGGCCTTTTTGTTTTTATAGGGGTATTCGATTAGGTTTAATTTTTTTTTTATTTTGGATAATTTCATTTATTATTTTTTGTAATCTTAGATTTTTTTATTTTGTTTATTTTGTAATTTTAGTTTGTTTTTTGTAATGTTTGTAATTAAGGTTTTTAATTTTTAGTTTATTTTAGTATTTTAAAATAGTAATGTTAAGTTTATTTATAATTTAAGCATAGTTTATTTTCATTTCACGGTTTAGTTTTTATTTATTTTTCGGTAGTTATATTGTAACTTTAATTTAAAGTATGGCGGATGTTAGGTTTAGGGGTTAATAGTTTAATTTAGTGTGTCGCGATATGGGGGGGGATGGCGGATTAGGGGTAATACTTTAATTTAGGTAGCCATGGCGGATTAGGGGTTAATAGGTTTAGTTAGTGTTGGCTATGTGGGGGTTGGCGGTTTAGGGGTTAATACGTTTATTTTGTGTCAACGATGTCTATGTACAGTATGTGTGTATATATATATATATATATATATACGTATTTACAGATATATATACACATATAAACAAATAAATACATATATATACATATGTAGACATATATATAAGTGCATTGGAGCTCTTTGAAGTTAAGTAGATGAAAACATGAAAAAAAAACATTTATGCAATATTAATTTTTAATAATGGTTTAACTATGTATTTACTATTAATATTTCGCATTGCTATGTTCTGCATATAGCAGAATATGTTTTAAGTATTTCTAAACATATATTCCTATATAAATCTGTATATATCTATACCTATGTATAATCATCTATATATCTGTATAATTTTATGAATACATAGAACATATTCTTCTATGTGAAGAACATTGGAATGTGAAAACATTCACATTTTCATGTCGGGTTAGCACATATGAGAGTATGCAATCGGGTTTGTGCGAGAGTTGGGTCTTAGGTTTTTTTCCAACTTTTTTTTTCATTGACTTCTATGGGAAATAGGTTATTGCAAGCATAATATTCTAAGTTGGGCTTGTTTTGCGCTTGTCGAGTTAGTGCACAAGCAAAAACAGTTTACTTATACGATTGCAAGAATTTAATTCTTGTTTAGGTTATTGTTCACTCTTTAACTATGTTTTCAATGGGACTTGCATAGCGCCGGTATTACAAGTCTGACAAAAAGTGAGCGGTAGACCCTCTACCGACAAGACTGGTACCGCATTTTAAAGTCAGTAGTTAAGAGTTTTACGCTACAAAGCCGTAGCATAAAACTCTTAACTAAAGTGCTAAAAAGTACACTAACACCCATAAACTACCTATTAACCCCTAAACCAAGGACCTCCCGCATCGCAAACACTATTAAAAAAAATGTAACCCCTAATCTGCCAAACCGGACATCGCCACCACTATAATAAATATATTAACCCCTAAACCGCCGCACTCCCGCATCGCAAATACTAGTTAAATATTATTAACCCCTAATCTTCCGTCCCTAACATCGCCAACACCTAACTACATTTATTAACCCCTAATCTGCCGCCCCCAAAGTCGCCGCCACTATATTAAAGTTATTAACCCCTAAACCTAAGTCTAACCCTAACCCTAACACCCCCTAACTTAAATATAATTTAAATAAATCTAAATAAAATTACTATCATGACCTAAATATTTTCTATTTAAAACTAAATACTTACCTGTAAAATAAATCCTAAGCTTGCTACAATATAACTAATAGTTACATTGTATCTAGCTTAGGGTTTATTTTTATTTTACAGGCAAGTTTGTATTTATTTTAACTATGTAGAATAGTTACTAAATAGTTATTAACTATTTAATAACTTCCTAGTTGGGGCGGCAGATTAGGGGTTAATAAATGTAGGTAGGTGTCGGCGATGTTAGGGACGGAAGATGGGGGGTTAATAATATTTAACTAGTGTTTGCAATGCGGGAGTGCAGCGTTTTAGGGGTTAATATGTTTATTATAGTGGCAGCGATGTCCGGAGCGGCAGATTAGGGGTTAATAATATAATGTAGGTGTCTGCGATGTTGGGGACAGAAGATTAGGGGTTAATAAGTATAATGTAGGTGGCGGCGATGTTGGGGGCAGCAGATTAGGGGTTAATAAGTATAATGTAGGTGGCGGCGGTGTCCGGAGCGGCAGATTAGGGGTTAATAATATAATGTAGGTGTTGGCAATGTCGGGGGCGGCAGATTAGGGGTTAATAAGTATAAGATTAGGGGTGTTTAGACTCGGGGTTCATGTTAGGGTGTTAGGTGTAGACATAAATTTTATTTCCTCATAGGAATCAATGGGGCTGCGTTAAGAGCTAAACGCTGCTTTTTTGCAGGTGTTTTTTTTCAGCCGGCTCTCCCCGTTGATTCCTATGGGGAAATCGTGCTCGAGCACGTTACACCAGCTCACCGCTGACTTAAGCAGCGCTGGTATTGGAGTGAGATGTGGAGCAAAATTTTGCACAACGCTCACTTTTTTGCGGTTAACGTCTGGTTTGTAAAAACTCGTAATACCAGCGTTGTCTGCAAGTGAGCGGTGAGCATAAACTGCTTGTTAGCACCGCACCTCTGTTAACGCAAAACTCGTAATCTAGCCGTAAGATTGTTAAGTGGGTAGAATGTTGGCATAAGGATAAAAGGCAGAAGATTTCAATTCACGGAGTACATTAAACCAGAGGTCAGTAACTAGTGGTGTTCCCCAAGGGTCAGTTCTTGGGCCTGTTTTGCTTAACATGTTTATCGGTGATGTTGAAAGAGGGCTCCAGGGGAAGTTGTGCTTGTTTGCTGATGATACAAAAATTTGTAACAGAGTTTATGTTCCGGAAGGGTGTATCAAATAGGAAAATAAATGGAATCTGAAATTTAATCCTAAAAAATATCCTAAGAAATAAGTAACATGTAAAATGGGCCTTTTTGGTTCTTTTCTACCATCAAATTATATGTTTCTTAAATATGTATCTAGCCATTGTATCTGTAGCATGATTAGGTTCAGTGTAGCCCAAAATGTTGCTGTATATGGTAACTACAATAAGGACTGTGTGTTCTTTTAAATAGAAGTGCTGTTGTTTTCTAATTGATGTAACTCTTTTAGTCAGGTTATGTAACCCAGTTAGAATGTCCAGAATCTCTTGCTTTGTTAATTTTTTTCTAAGTTTTTTTTTTTTTAACACACCACAAATTACAGTTAGATAAATCTTACAGACATTACACCTGTTTATAGAGTACACTTTTAACCTCTTAAGGACATATGACGGAATTTTTCCGTCATAAAACAATTGAGCAAACTGAAAGCTGTGTCCTTAAAGGGTTAAATGCTAATAAATAACTAAAATACAGTTATTTCTGTATGTTTTTTATATTTTATCCACAAGGTGGCAGCAGAACCCTGTACAGTATTCTAGAGCTCTGGTTTCAAACGTTTTCAGTAAAATGGCATATACCTCATCAAGATATTGCATTCCATAGCACACACCTTTTTTTAGATTAACTGATTCCATGTTTATGAATGTAATAATGTTGTTACAGTCACATTAGAGATATTTTAACATAGATAAATAGTGAGCAACAACCTAAACAAGAATTAAATTCTTGCAATCGTATTATAAGTTGAAAGTAAACTGTTTTTGCTTATGCGCTAACTGGACAAGTGCAAAAAAGCCTTACTTAGATTATTATGCTTGCAATGACCTATTTCCCATAGAAGTCAATTAAATAAAAGTTGGAAAAAAACCTAAGACCCAGCTCTCGCACAAACCCGATTGCATATTCTTATCTGATGTTTTTTTGTTACAATATATATTTATACAGATAGGTAGGTAGGTAGATAGATAGATAGATAGATAATTATACATAGGTATAGATATATACAGGAATAGCCATGCACTATTAGGAGCTAATATCTTTCTTGTCATTAGTTTACAAGATGTGTTCAGCTAGCTCCCTGGAGCTGACTAACATTTTCAGGGGTTTAGCATATTGTTTTAATTTTAAACTTTTATATCCCTTAAACATTTTTATCAACACATTCGACATCAGTCTCTTTTGTTTCAACTATCTGTCTCCAAATCTTTGATTAGACAACCCAAAAACATATAGAAAATATGTATGGGATAATGCACCTAATCAAAACACAACTGAGCACATCAGAATCCTGTTTGTTTTTTTTTGTTTTGTTTTTTGGTGGGGGGGTGTTTAAATGTCACTTCATGATTGATTTTGAACATTGAGGTTTTATATGAGTGTTTTAATGTATTTAATAACCATTTTGCTAATGAATGGGTTAAAAAAAAGTCAGAGGCCTTTACAAACAAGCAAGCAATAAAAAAAGTAATAGTTACACTGATCCATATGCTTGCATGGCTGCTGAAGGATTTAATAAAATGGGAGAGCATAGATGGTTAAAAGACGAGAAATCAGAGGCTATCTTTTTCGGGGAGGTGAGTATAGAAATGTACACAAAGTTATCCTATTTATTCAAGTCACAGTTCTTAGATATTAAAAACCTTTCTTGGGTACCTGAAGATAATACTGCTGGGAATAATGTTCCTTGTTGTCTTGTTACAAGAAACACTGTTAAATAATGCTGACTGCATCTAGACATGACTCCCTCAATCTGTAACCTGTGAGCAGTATATCACTCTTTATATAAATGCAGAGCAAATACTAAGCTAAAGGGTCTGTACTTTAAAATTGGTTTCCCATTAATGCTTTCCTAATTTGTTGTTATAGTGGCTGCAGAGTATAATATGTATGGGAACTTGCTCATTTAGGTTTATGTTTATATATGAAATAACTTCCTGTAAAAATGGCAGACCTCATAAACTTATCTATCTCACTATACATTAACGCCTCCTAATTTATCTGTCTTTACACAATGGCCAGGAGAGTTCAATTAAAAAAGAAAATGTTGTAACAAATCTCTTTCATCCCCTACTGGGAACTTGATTGCTGCTTGCTGACTCTTGAGTACATAGCTTTTCTAAAATAGAATACTAAAGTTTTCATATTTTCTGCATAGGTTGTGGTTTGAACGGGCAAAGGCAAATATTTGAAATGGCAAAAAAGGTTAAACTATTTATAATCAATTTGATACACTCCACTGTGTGAGCACATTGAAGTGGAGACACACACAAAAACATCAGTGTATTCATCTTTTGATCTGAAAAAAACAGCATTATAGTTTTACACACAAATAGGGTTGTCTGGAAGTAAGTGTGTGTTTTTATGTTTGTATGTGTGAGTATGTATGTATAGTTATGTGTGAGCGTGTGTATGTATGTTTGTATGTGTGTATGTGTGTGTATGTATGTATGTGTGAGTATGTATGTATATTTATGTGTGAGCTTGTGTATGTATGTGTGAGTATGTATGTATATTTATGTGTGAGTATGTATGTATATTAATGTGTGAGCTTGTGTATGTATGTTTGTATGTGTGTGTGTGTATGTGTGAGTATGTATATTTATGTGTGAGCGTGTGTATGTATGTGTGTATGTGTGAGTATGTATGTATATTTATGTGTGAGCTTGTGTATGTATGTGTGAGTATGTATGTATATTTATGTGTGAGCTTGTGTATGTATGTTTGTATATGTGTATGTGTGAGTATGTATGTATATTAATGTGTGAGCTTGTGTATGTATGTTTGTATATGTGTATGTGTGAGTATGTATGTATATTAATGTGTGAGCTTGTGTATGTATGTTTGTATGTGTGTATGTGTGAGTATGTATATTTATGTGTGAGCATGTGTATGTATGTATGTATGTGTGTATGTGTGAGTATGTATGTATATTTATGTGTGATCTTGTGTATGTACAGTATGTATGTATATTTATGTGTGAGCTTGTGTATGTATGTGTGAGTATGTATGTATATTTATGTGTGAGCTTGTGTATGTATGTGTGAGTATGTATGTATATTTATGTGTGAGCGTGTGTATGTATGTGTGTATGTGTGAGTATGTATGTATATTTATGTGTGAGCTTGTGTATGTATGTGTGAGTATGTATGTATATTTATGTGTGAGCTTGTGTATGTATGTTTGTATATGTGTATGTGTGAGTATGTATGTATATTAATGTGTGAGCTTGTGTATGTATGTTTGTATATGTGTATGTGTGAGTATGTATGTATATTAATGTGTGAGCTTGTGTATGTATGTTTGTATGTGTGTATGTGTGAGTATGTATATTTATGTGTGAGCATGTGTATGTATGTATGTATGTGTGTATGTGTGAGTATGTATGTATATTTATGTGTGATCTTGTGTATGTACAGTATGTATGTATATTTATGTGTGAGCTTGTGTATGTATGTGTGAGTATGTATGTATATTTATGTGTGAGCTTGTGTATGTATGTGTGAGTATGTATGTATATTTATGTGTGAGCTTGTGTATGTATGTGTGAGTATATATATTTATGAACAGAAGTATTTCAACATACATTAAAAAGCCAGGATATCAGGCCAGTAAAATAGGGAGGTCAGCAAAGCAAACAGCTGACGCATTTCGGCATGGAGCCGTAGTCGAAGCTGACAAACTTTGCCCTAGGAATTTCTTATAAAACCCTAAGCTGCCTCCTATTGGTCGATGAATATTTGCATAAACACTTGAATACATTTATAATAATACATGCTTAATAACATAAGATGAATTAGGCCACATAACCTTACAGTATTTTGTATATAATGAATATGAGATGCTAGCAAAAAACCACAATAATAAATGATAGCAAAATATACATAAATAAATGGTGAACCAAAACATTTCTTTTCCATAATGTCATCAGCTTCTGATTTGTTAATTTTTTTTATAAACTAAGGATTTTAATACAAAGCTGTGAATAAAGTGGAAAAAGCCAAATGATTGAGATTACTTCAGCTTTATTAACCCTTTGAGTGCTAAGCACTTTCCCACCTGGGTGCTAAGGTTTTTTTGAAGGGTTTTTTATTTTATATTTTTAAAACTATTTTTTTTTACTTTTTTTTTTTATTTATTTCAGATCCCCAAGACTTACACTTTTGGAAAGGTTAGGCGATTACCTTTCCAACGGTGGGTCTTGGGAGTCTGTAGCTGCTTAGATGCCTGAGATACAGGCTTCTAAGCAGCATGCCCCCTGCTCCTATATTTAACATTGTTAATGTTAAATAAAGTTGCGCTGTGACGTCACCACACAAAACGGAAAGCCCAGGCAATGCCTTTCATTATGCAGCACCGATCACCGGGGTAGGAGTGGGTGGGAGCCCCCAGATCTCCCTCAAGTTGGGAGAGTGCTAGTGACGGCTCTGAGCCGTCATTAGCACCAGAGTGGGAAACTCTGTGACGGCTCAGAGCCGTCATTAGCACTCAAGGGGTTAAAGACCATTTCAAAATGCCGTAAATACAATATTTGTCTCAATACAAACGGAAATAAAAACAAAGATGAATTAATATCACCATTATTTGTGCCTTTTTATGGTCATTTTAATTAGATTACATCAAGGTATATACCATTATAAAACTCTCAATGTGGTGCTAACCTGGAACATGATGGTTTTCAACAACTTATCAGGTTAGAGTGTGCTTATTTCATGGGTCAAAGAGATTCAGGAAACACAATTTTATATGAGCAAAAACAAATTATGTCAATGACCATATATATTTTTTTCCCTTCCCTAGTCAAAGGAGAGAAAAATGACTGCCAGAAATTAATTAGGTCATAATCTGAATTGAATCCTTCTGGAAATCTAGATTTTAACTTAAAGATCCAGAAGACCTCTCTTTTACCCAACAGCTTTTCCCTGTCGCCTCCCCACTTCGGGGACAGAATGTTCTCTATGCATGACCACTTGAAAGTATCCGCGCTTTTGTTGTGCTCATGAGTAAAGTGTTGTACCAATGGAGTACTGGCAGTACCATATTTGATACTAGAGAGATGCTCTCTAATCCTGGTTCTCACCTCACGTGTGGTGAGACCTACATACTGCCTGTCACATGCTACACAATTAATCATATACACAACAAAAGTGGACCTACAATTAAGGCACGAGCGTCTTTGATATGTCTGTCCTGTAACTGAGGATCTAAACACAGTTCCTGTTTCAACCTTTTCACAAGCCACACATGAACTGTTGTGGCATTTATACATCCCTATAGAGGACAGCCAAGATGAATTGCTTTGTCCCATGGGTTGTAGTTTAGTGGGTGCAACATGATTTCCAATGGTTCTGCTTCTCTTATAAGCATATTTGCAATCTTTATTTGATAAGCTAGCCAGCCCATCATCAGCTCTCAAAATTGGATAATGTTTCCTAATTATGTCACAAATTTGATTGTACTGCTCAGAGTATTCTGAAATGAACAAAATGTTATTTTGTCCCTACAAACATCGTACTCCTTATAATGGTCGCGAACCACCCTCCGACACCTAGGGGTACAACTTGGCCCTGACCCGAAATTAGTTATTTCCGTTAACTACACAAATCTTATTAGAGAGGTTACTGAGCTTACCTCCTCGTGGAGTCTTAAAGAAATTTCATGGTTGGGCCGCATCGCCTCCTTCAAAATGACGATCTTGCCAAAAATTCTGTACTACTTTCGATGTATCCCTCTCAATGTACCCAACGCCCTAATAGATAAGCTCCAATCTCTTGGGCAACGCTATATCTGGAATAAGTCCAGGCCCCGGGTAGCTGCGAAAATACTCCAAAAAAGATATGAACATTGAGGGGTCACAATGCCTAGCATACGCGGATACTATGAGGCAGCCAGGCTTTCTCACATCACAGCGTGGGCAGACAAAGGGGAACAACAGGGTTGGAAATGCATAGAAGCATTAACCCTCCCTCTGGGCCTGAAGTTGGCAGACTTACCCTGGATCCCTAGTCATTGCTTTGACAGCCTGGAACTACAAAATGTTATTATCAGAGATAATCTGAAAATTTGGTACAACCTTAGGAATCTACGCGACATTGCCCCACACCCGTCCCTCATTCATTCCATACCAGCCTTACTGGCGGCTCTCCCCGACACGCACATACAACAGTGGAGTGAATGGGACCTGAAAGTGGTCTCGCGCATATACTTCTCGGGCACCCTGATCACACCCCATAATATAAGTACAATTCTCCCAGAGCCCCCCCCCCCCGTGAGCCTCTTTTGAATACTCGAGGCTTTACGCTTTTATGACATCTTGGGGATTCACCAAAGCCCTAAACAGGCCCCTGACTAACTGGGAAAAGCTATGGCAACTTCCTATTAAGACTTCTAGACTCATATCGTTCCACTATGATCTCTTGCAGTTGTCCACTAACAAAGACAGACCCTGGCAGCTAAGGGCTTGGGAGGGCGATTTAGCCAGACCTATCTCAGGCAAAGACCTATGTACAGCTATGACGTTAACTAAAAAGACGGTACACTGTGCAAATACATTAGAGGCCTACATGAAATTATTCCTAAAATGGTACTATACTCCCACGAGGTTGTCACAGATGTTTCCTACAACGTCCCCTTTATGCTGGAGAGATTGCTTGCAAAGAGGCTCAGATATGCATATTTGGTGGGACTGCCCAAAGCTGGCACCCCTCTGGACCCAGGTAAAACCCTCTGCGCTAACCTTGGGCTCTCTGTCCCACTCACTCCTGCAACTGCCCTTCTACACATTTTCCCAAGGAGCGTTCCAACCCACGTTTCTAAATTGGTGATCTTTGTCCTAGCGGCCACGAAACTAGCGATAGCAAGGGCCTGGAAACAAACCCAACCCCCAGATATTACAGTTGTTACATCTATAATGCAGGTGTATGCCAAAATGGAACAAAGTTTCTATTCCAATATGGACAAGGAAGAGCTATACTGGCGGATCTGGGAGACCTGGTTTAACCATCAGGGAGATCAAAGCTAAATTTATGGTCGTATTAAAGGTTCTGGCCACTCCCATCACCATAATTACACTTCTAAACCCAGATGTGATATGCTAATTAGCCAATAACACCCGCTTCTTTAAACTTCCTGCCATAAACTGATCCCCCCCCTCTTTGTCTCTTGCCCCCCCCCCCTTCCTATAACATAGGAGCTCATTCTTCTCCTTTCCCTCCCCCCCTTCCCATAACAGACCTCCCCCGCCTGGAGATGCGCACTGCAATTACTAGAGAAAGTGTACAGTCAAGTATCCCTAGGCTGACTTCACGAAGTCCCTAGAAAGTTGAGTCAAAGTGTAGGACTGAAGTACTACTCGGTCCCTGTATTTAAAGCCTGTTCCTACTGTTCAAAAATGAGGTTTCCATAGTGGATATTTTTTGTTCATATTAATCGAAAAAGAGATTTATATGGTAGATATCTTATTTCATACTTGACATGCCCGATCTATGTGCTCAGCATATTCATTAATAGCTATGTCTACTGTGTTATTATAACGACATAATGTTTATATACATGTAAACCTGTTAGTCACCTGCGTTGTGACATCTGTTGTAATGCTTAATTCTCAATAAAAAAAATGTTATTTTTGTCCAAAGCCCTGTTTTTGTGTTGTGTGTCCCTTATTTCTGAGTAAATCAGACCTATTAATTTGGCTTACTGATTTCCTAGCAGAGTCTATTACATTTTTTCTATAGCCTCTTTCCTCTAGTCTTTTGGAGAGTTCTGCTGATTCATTTTGGAATTTGGTATCCTCTAAGCAATTTCGCTTTAACCAAATGAATTGCCCCTTGGCAATGCCCTTAAAGACGCTCTCGGGATGGCAGCTTGAGGCGTGCAAAAGAGTATTACCTGAGATCAGCTTTCTGTAAACTGAGGTAGAGATGCACTGAGCACATATACCACTTTATGTTAAATCCAGATAGTTAATACTATTTGGATCCCATTCAGAGGTAAAGCCAATCCCTAAGTCATTTGTGTTAAGATATTGAACAAACAACTGTATATCAATCTGGTCACCTCTCCAAATGAACAAAAGATCATCTATGAATCTCTTGTACATAACTATTTTAGAGCCGAAGGGGTTCCCACCCCCAAATATGTGTTCCCGCTCCCACCACCCCATAAAGAGGTTGGCATAGGAGGGGGCGAATTTCGCCCCCATAGAGGTACCACACATCTGGAGGTAGAAAACCCCCTCAAACTCAAAATAGTTATGATGCAACAGAAATTCTGTTACCCTCAGTATGAAATCACAAAAATCTAAGTAGTATTTTTCCAGCCAACAGACCCTTATCGTGTGGGATCGAGGAATAAAGTGCTTTCACATCAACTGTGAGCCATTTATAATCAGCACTCCATTCGATCTTGGAGACTAGATTTAGAATGTGCTTTGAATCCTGCACATAGCTCCAAAGGTCCAATACCATTGGTTGCAGAATAAGGTGTAACCACTCAGAGAGGTGTTCAAGAAATGATCCTATGCCACTGACAATTGGTCTGCCAACTACATTGTCAATAGACTTGTGCACCTTAGGGAGGTGATTAAATACAGGTGTTATCGGGTGGGAGACGAGTAAATAATCACTTGTATTTTTATCAATAAAAAAAGAAAACAATATACAGAGGTGCAAGATGGAAAAAGACACACAATATTCTGTACAAATGAACTAAGAAATGATACTCTCCTTTAGGTCAGACCGCAGCCTTCTTGCAGTCTCTCCCTTGTGACTGTGTATAGATAGATAGTAGTAGTAGATGGCGCTGGTCTATTGAGTGATTTTCTCTAGTAAGTGAAGAGAAAAAAGGCTTGATGCATATATTGAAGCCAATTAATATGGGTGCAGTATACTCACTCCATAAGATGAATCTTTACAGCTGAAAGGGAACGTAGCGTCAGATGGCAAGAGTCCACAGGTTCCTGGAGTCAAATACTGAATTTTCAGGTTTATCCAAAAGTGGACTATAAATGAATAGAGACCAAAATGACAAAAGTATCCAGTGTATAATTGAAAAAATGTAGTAACTTACTCCATAAATAAGGAGATTCCAGCTCAGCACAGCAAAACAAGATCTTGACAATCTTTCAACAAAGGATAAAAGGTTTTATTTGCTCAACTCGTTTCAACATATTACACGTCTTTATCAAGAGCATACATTAAAACAAGTAAAACAGGTAAGTAAAACCAAGTATTGAGTGTGTTTGCTGTGGCTACAGGGCTGGTTTATATACAGGTGAACAATTAGTTCCAATTTCCTGTTGAGCACAGGAAATTGGACTCACAAAAACTTCATAAAATGTTTAATACTATATATATGCATCAATAGTAAACTATTCCTGAGAATAAAAATGAAGAAAAATATATTTTAAAGAAAATCATTAAAAAACCATCAAAGTTTAAAAATAGAGGCTTAGTTTCGTATTGATACGTTATTTAACCAATCAAAACACTTCTTGAATATTTAGACCAATGAACAGACAGTAGTATAAAGTCCTCAATCAAGTAGTCCGTTGTGTAACAGTTCCTTTTCAGGTCCGATCTGTGGTCATATGTTTCTCCTGTCCAATCAGAGGACGGCTGTAATCCAAGTGTGAAAGCATCAATCCGGAAGAGTCAAAATTCTGTGTACTAATAGAGGGAGTGTCCTGAATGACATCAGACATACATCTCAGCCAATAAAACAAGATAAATAATTCTGAAACAAAAGCAGGAAAAAAGTGACCAGTATTTGCTCTTCAGAATGGATCTGAAACATTTGTGACACACTAAATTCATATTTCAAAAAGGGAATCCTTACTGCAAATATTTTGTTTAAGGAAATTTCATGGTGAGAGACCACAGATCTAGTAACATGATTATAAATAAATATTTTGTTTAAGGAAATTTCATGGTAAGAGCCCACAAATCTAGTAACATGATTATAAATAAATATTTTGTTTAAGGAAATTTCATGGTGAGAGCCCACAGATCTAGTAACATGATTATAAATAAATATTTTGTTTAAGGAAATTTCATGGTGAGAGCCCACAAATCTAGTAACATGGTTGTGAATAAATATTTTGTTTAAGGAAATTTCATGGTGAGAGCCCACAGATCTAGTAACATGATTATAAATAAATATTTTGTTTAAGGAAATTTTAAATATTGTCTCTAACATAAGAAATAATAAAAATAAATAGATATGTGCAACATTTGAATAGTGAAAAATGTAATTGTGCTTATTTACTATAGAAAGTCCCTATACTAATACATTATTATTAATAATGAAATGAATAAAAAGAAATAAAAATGTGATATCTTGAAAGTGAATGTGATGTCTTAAATATTAATTTAATCCTAAAGTATAACATAAGTGTGAATGGTATGTGTGAAGTGTTGATGAGATACCTAAATGTACCTAATAGTTTATGAGTGTAGCATTCATTTAATAATGTGTCAAAAATAGTGTATTAAATTAATAGTAATATATTTGATATGTTAGATAAAGGCTGCTATCCTAATGTCCTTGTTTAGACCCCATTGGTTGTAGGTTCTCATAGTGTGAATCCACCAAAGTTCCCTTCTGTCTAGTTCTTTTTCCAGCTCCCCCCCCCCCCTCCAGTGGGTAGACACTCTTTCTATACCTAACCAAAGGAAATGATTTTTGTTGAAATCTTGAAAGGAATTACAATGTAGGGGTACACCGTGATCTTCGTGCTTTTTCTCTATTTTATTGAGATGTCCTAGTATACGTGTTTTTAAAAACCTGGTTGTTTGGCCTAAGTATTGGATCTTACAATTGCACTGTAGAAGGTAAATGACGTTAGTGGTTTTGCATGTTATGAAATGTTTAATAATAAATGTCTGTCCTGTAGTGGATGAAGTAAATGACTTGTGTACCCTTTTTGTGTAGTTACAACCCTTACACCGACCACAGGTATAGAAGCCTTGTAGGTTCGTGATGGACAAATAAATTTTTGGGGTCATCCCTTTAATTAATGAAGGTGCTAATTTATGTTTGAAATTGTGGCCTTTTCGGAATGTGATTTGTGGTTTGGAGGGAATAATTTTATCTAATACTTCATCACTCTTTAACACGTGCCAGTGTTTGTTTATGATGTTTTTAATTTGATTATGTCCTGAATTAAATGTTGTTATAAACCTAGGGAAGGAGCTTTCTTGTGATTGTATACGTTTATGTCCTTTAAGTATCTCCCTTCGATCTAGATTTTTGGCATACTGTCTATCTTGTTCTAATGTCTCTGACTTGTATCCTTTTTGTAAAAATCTTTTTTTTAGCATGATGGACTGTTCCTCATAATTGTCTAATTGGTCACAATTTCGTCTGTGGCTTTGAAATTGGCCTTTAGGGATGGCTTTAAGCCAACTGGGGTGGTGTTGGCTGTCGTGTCTGATATATGTGTTAGTATCACATTTTTTAAAATGTGTTTTAGTGTGTATAACTCCCTCTCTGATGGAAATGGACAGATCTAAAAATGTTGCCTCTGTTTTATGAATTTCAGGGGTAAGTGTAATGTTCATATTATTGCTGTTCAAATGGGAAATGAAAAGATTTAAGGTTTCTAGGTTTCCATTCCAGGTACAAATAACATCATCAATATATCTCCGCCATGTCACCAGGCTCGCCCCGAGCACGCCACTGGCCGATACATAAAGATGTTCAAAAAAATTTTTATTTTTTATTTTTATTTTTTTTTAGTTTTACAGAGATATGCCTTTACCTTTCCTCTTAATACCGCTTTGCCACATTCCCAAAATATTTCAGCCTTATTTTCATATGACCTATAATGCAGTGCATATTCATGCCATCTGCTCTTCAACCAATTCTGAAACGCAATATTTTTTGCCAAATATTTGGGAAAAAATACATCATTGTTAGTTTGTTTTTGATAAGTTTTTAATTCTAAATCTAAGAAGATTACCGCGTAGTCTGATATCTTTATATCACCGATTTCTGCCCTTACTTTCTGTCCCATCATTATATCAGCTATTAGGAACATATCAATCCTCGAGAACGTCTGATGTGATTTGGAGATACACGTAAAGGTTCTATTATCAGGATTTTGGAGCCTCCAAATATCTTTTGTTCCAGTTTTATGACAGAATGTATATAGAATTCGTGTTTCTCTATCTCTTCTAGCCCTAAATTTACTGCTTAACCTATCTAGATTAGGCGAGAAGACCAAATTGAAATCCCCTCCAATAATCAGCTCTTGATCTCTATAAGTCATTAGTTTCCCTGCTAGGATATCCCAAAATTGCCGGTCTACCTTATTTGGCCCATATAAGTTACATAAAATAAACAATTTTCTATCGATTTCAATATGGACAATCAAGAATCTACCTAACGGATCTATTATTTTTTTACTTATTTTATATGTTAATAACTTATTTATTAGTATTGCTACTCCATTTTTCCTGTTATCATAGTCAGACGAGATTACCTCCCCTACCCATCTAGTCTTTAATTTATTCGCTTCTTTCTCAGACAGGTGTGTCTCTTGTAACATCGCTATGTGCGGTTTATATGTTCCTAGTAGCTTAATAATTGATTTTCGTTTTATTGGGGATGATACACCGCCCACATTCCATGAAACTATTTTAAAATTCTCACTCATTTACTCTACTTGAACTAAATTAGTTAAATTAATACTCATTATTATATGATAGTTTTAAATAGTTAGGAAAAATTGCGAGAGAGAGAAAAAAAAAAAAATATAAACACTCCCCTCCCCCCCCTCCCTATAAAGTCTAAGGAATATTTCCTTCATATAACCAATAGGATAAAACCTCCTGCATATACAAAAATAAAACATCAACAACCGTTGTTCAAATAAAATCTGTCTAGTAAGCCTTCCGCTTGTGTAGTTCACTGCCCTCCTTATATGACATTTCAGCAGGAAAGTAGACTGTAACCCTCCAGTTCCCCTTATATTTAATCTATGCTTCCTTAGTCTATCTCCCCTTGTACCTCTTTTTATCTTATAAGTACTAAAATACTGCTTCAGCAGTGTATTATTAAACCGGGCCCCACTAGGAAAATTTCCTGTCATGTACTTGGCTACCCTCCTCTTATATGGTAGACACTGAAACATACGCTATGTATTATGGCATCCACTTATGCCCAATCTGTACTTTATTAATCTATCCCTTTGTCTCTGCAAAATGCTCTCGCTTCCTGGGGGGTTTCAAGAGTCTTAGGTTCCCCATCTGTTAGTATAATTAGCTTGGCTGGGTATACTAATCTGACATTGAAGTTTGCTTTAATCAGCTTAGAACAGAAGGGTGACATTAATCTTCTTTTGGCCGAAGTCTCTGCCGAGAAATCTTGGAATAACATTATTTTATTTTGTTCTATCACAACTGGGAATGTTTTCCTATAATTCCTCATCATATTAACTTTATCTGTAAATTTTAACAACTTGACAATTATAGGCTTCGGATGTAACGTGCCATCTGGATTCCTGTGACTTATCCCCATTCTGTGTATTCTTTCAATTGGTAGGGGTTGGGATTCTGAGTACATGTTCAAAGCTTTAGGAAGTGTATTAGTAATAAAGTGAACCAAATCTTTAAAATCAGCATTCTCGGGGACCCCAATGATTCTAATATTATTACGTCGTGCCCTGTCTTCTAAGTCTTCTACTTTTCTCTGCATAGTATCTGCTTTAACTTGCAATCTTGAGTTAGACTGCTCCATCTGGGACATTCTGTCTTCTAAATCTGAGACCCTGTTCTCTACCTCTTCTATTCTCGCAGTGAACTGCCTAACTTCAGTCGACAAGGAGTTGATATCATGTTTAATCTCCACTTTTAGAGCATCTAACTGTAGTGTAAACACCCTAGATATTTGAGCTACTATCTCGGCTGTGTTGTTTGTGGGTGGCTGAGTCTCAGTATCTACTTGTAATGTATCGGGCCCTACCTCTATATTTTTAGGTTTATTCTTTTTTTCTCTGTGTCTCGGCGGCATAGCTGGAGAGCTCCCTTTAGAGGCCGCTATATATTTATCCATCAGGGTATATTATCAATTTTGCGGGAGCAAGTGCAAACCAGTGTTTGAAAAAAGAAAAAAGAAAAAAGAAAAATGTGTGAAATTGTGCAAGAGAAAAAAAAAAAAAAAAAAAAAGTGCAGCAAAAATATGGCTCTGTATTTAGCAGAGCATCCACTTTACCAATATAATTAAATTTTATTCAACTCTTGTGTATATACCTTTAGTGAATTAAGTGAAGCTAAGTGATATTTAAGTGATTGCGGCCTGTCTCCGAGACTTGGGCCCAAATAAGCAATAGTGTAGTCTTAAATTAACCCCTAGCTGAATAAACTCTAGCTATAATTTAAGGCTAAAAAAAAAAAAAAATTCCTTGAAATATTTCTGTGTTATCGCACTTATACAGTCGTTTCTGCCCGCCACTCTAGGGTTTTATCCCTTAAGCTCTGATGCTTTAATAACAATACTATACAGGTAGATCTCTCTATGTTTCGTCCTAAGTAAACTTAGACAGATTGAATGCTTCCCCGGTAGGTCTCTCTGTATTTCTACCTAAGTAAGCTTTAGCAACTTAACAACTTCCCCGGTTAGGCTATACAAAAACAGTCTAATGCTATTCAGACTTTGCTTTATACACGACATGATCCAAACAATGTTTACAAAAAGTGGTAATCAGCCATATTACATAAATATCTCACTCTAATATATGTTGTTATCTACTACCGTTTCTACATGTGCCATTGTGCGTTTAACCTAATCAGTAACTCAATGTTATTATGTTTCAATATAACTTTTTTCCTTGTAACAGGAATAACCAGTGTAGAAGAAAAGAGAGATAAGAAAAGCCACAGGAACATGAAAATAATTCGAGTCCCCCTTTTCTTCTTTCTTTTCTTTCTCCCCCTCTTCTCTCCTTCTTTTTCAGATTGAACCCCATTGGCACTGGGTTTCCAGTACACTTGGCTCTGTAGAGAAATGTAACTTCCCAAATCCTGCTTCTTTTATTACCAACAATCAGTAGGGGCACCGACAGTCCCAACAAACTGTTAAGTAATAATATTCCTCTAGATGACACATTAGGCCTCTCTATCTTCTTAACTCCTACCCGTAGGTTGTGGGAGTTCTACTTTGTACTCCTACCCGTAAGGGTTATGGGAGTGTATCACAGCACTTGTAATTCCAGCGGTTGAAGCTTTAAAAACTATTATTTTCTTTCCTCTTTCTGTGACTCTGTCTCTTTAATCAAGCAAAACAGTTAAGCACCTTTCCCAGCTGCTCCAATACAAGTACATTTCCCAGGCTGCAGCTTGCCCTTTTTTTATTCCTCCATATCACTGGCTTGCCCGCTTCCCTTGTTGTGGGCCTCACTTTAAGGATATCATGAAAAGCCTCTTCTCTTCCACCCCCCCCTTCCTTTCTGTCCCTCTTGCTTTGCTTAGTTTTAATAATTTTAAACAGTACCTTAATGTCCGCTGTATATCCGTTATGTGTCCGCCGTAAGAGGGACCTCCGGTAACTACCCCGCTCACCTTGCGAGGGCAGGCATGCCTCCTTGGAGTAACACAGTACCAAATCGTCCAGGGGGGGGAACTTAAAGGCACTTTGGCAACGGCCCGCAGCGCTGCTCCGGGATCCGACCCCAGCCAGCACTTGCAGCGAACTGTCTTCCTCGGTCCCAGCTGGCTGCTGCCTCTGCAATCTGCACGCTGCTGTTAGGGTTCCACTGCCTGCTTTAGGCACTACGTTCCTCCAGGTTACAGCAAACAATGAAGTTGCTCCAATCTCAGGAGCCTCACTGTGGCCGACTTCTAGGCGCTTACTGCTCCTGCAATCCGCTCACTAACCGGGTCGCCTGCTTGTAGCGGCCAAGGATCACTGCGCCTGACAGCTGATGCTCGAGCTCAGGGAATAAACAACAGGGGGGTGGATTGGGTTTTTGTGCACAAAAACCCAATCCACCCCCCAGGGCGCCCCATTATTAGTGGCATTGATTCATTGACAGCGAACTTATCTTCCTTTATTGATTTTTTATTACAGCCATTTGCCCAAAACTCCAAATCTTATTTAAAATATACTACACATATTTTGAATATAATCAATCAGATTAAATGGGAACCAAATTATTATTGGGTTACCATGGACGTTACTTCATTGTACTCTATTATAGATCATCAAAAGGGTATTGCAGCTGTGAAATGGAAATTAGAACAAGACCCCAATTTGTCTAATAAACTTTTGGAGTTCATTATTACAGCCATTGATTTTATACTTAGCCAAAAAAAAATTTGGTTTAACAATCAATATTATTTACAAATTTGTGGAACCGCCATGGGCACCAGGTTCGCTCCGAGTTATGCCAATATCTATATGGACCATTTTGAACATCTTTATGTATCGGCCAGTGGCGTGCTCGGGGCGAGCCTGGTGACATGGCAGAGATATATTGATGATGTTATTTGTATCTGGAATGGAAACCTAGAAACCTTAAATCTTTTCATTTCCCATTTGAACAGCAATAATATGAACATTACACTTACCCCTGAAATTCATAAAACAGAGGCAACATTTTTAGATCTGTCCATTTCCATCAGAGAGGGAGTTATACACACTAAAACACATTTTAAAAAATGTGATACTAACACATATATCAGACACGACAGCCAACACCACCCCAGTTGGCTTAAAGCCATCCCTAAAGGCCAATTTCAACGCCTCAGACGAAATTGTGACCAATTAGACGATTATGAGGAACAGTCCATCATGCTAAAAAAAAGATTTTTACAAAAAGGATACAAGTCAGAGACATTAGAACTAGATAGACAGTATGCCAAAAATCTAGATCGAAGGGAGATACTTAAAGGACATAAACGTATACAATCACAAGTAAGCTCCTTCCATAGGTTTATAACAACATTTAATTCAGGACATAATCAAATTAAAAACATCATAAACAAACACTGGCACGTGTTAAAGAGTGATGAATTATTAGATAAAATTATTCCCTCCAAACCACAAATCACATTCCGAAAAGGCCTCAATTTCAAACATAAATTAGCACCTTCATTAATTAAAGGGATGACCCCAAAAATTTCTTTGTCCATCACGAACCTACAAGGCTTCTATACCTGTGGTCGGTGTAAGGGTTGTAACTACACAAAAAGGGTACACAAGTCATTTACTTCATCCACTACAGGACAGACATTTATTATTAAACATTTCATAACATGCAAAACCACTAACGTCATTTACCTTCTACAGTGCAATTGTAAGATCCAATACTTAGGCCAAACAACCAGGTTTTTAAAAACACGTATACTAGAACATCTCAATAAAATAGAGAAAAAGTACGAAGATCACGGTGTACCCCTACATTGTAATTTCTGTCAAGATTTCAACAAAAATCATTTCCTCTGGTTAGGTATGGAAAGAGTGTCTACCCACTGGAGGGGGGGGGGAGCTGGAGAAAGAACTAGACAGAAGGGAACTTTGGTGGATTCACACTATGAGAACCTACAACCAATGGGGTCTAAACAAGGACATTAGGATAGCAGCCTTTATCTAACATATCAAATATATTACTATTAATTTAATACACTATTCTTGACACATTATTAAATGAATGCTACACTCATAAACTATTAGGTACATTTAGGTATCTCATCAACACTTCACACATACCATTCACACTTATGTTATACTTTAGGATTAAATTAATATTTAAGACATCACATTCACTTTCAAGATATCACATTTTTATTTCTTTTTATTCATTCATTTTTATTTCTTTTTATTCATTTCATTATTAATAATAATGTATTAGTATAGGGACTTTCTATAGTAAATAAGCACAATTAAATTTTCACTATTCAAATGTTGCACATATCTATTTATTTTTATTATTTCTTATGTTAGAGACAATATTTAAAATTTCCTTAAACAAAATATTTATTTATAATCATGTTACTAGATCTGTGGGCTCTCACCATGAAATTTCCTTAAACAAAATATTTATTCACAACCATGTTACTAGATTTGTGGGCTCTCACCATGAAATTTCCTTAAACAAAATATTTATTTATAATCATGTTACTAGATCTGTGGGCTCTCACCATGAAATTTCCTTAAACAAAATATTTATTTATAATCATGTTACTAGATTTGTGGGCTCTTACCATGAAATTTCCTTAAACAAAATATGTATTTATAATCATGTTACTAGATCTGTGGGCTCTCACCATGAAATTTCCTTGTTTCAGAATTATTTATCTTGTTTTATTGGCTGAGATGTATGTCTGATGTCATTCAGGACACTCCCTCTATTAGTACACAGAATTTTGACTCTTCCGGATTGATGCTTTCACCCTTGGATTACAGCCGTCCTCTGATTGGACAAGAGAAGCATATGACCACAGATCGGACCTGAAAAGGAACTGTTACACAACGGACTACTTGATTGAGGACTTTATACTACTGTCTGTTCATTGGTCTAAATATTCAAGAAGTGTTTTGATTGGTTAAATAACGTATCAATACTAAACTAAGCCTCTATTTTTAAACTTTGATGGTTTTTTAATGATTTTCTTTAAAATATATTTTTCTTCATTTTTATTCTCAGGAATAGTTTACTATTGATGCATATATATAGTATTAAACATTTTATGAAGTTTTTGTGAGTCCAATTTCCTGTGCTCAACAGGAAATTGTAACTAATTGTTCACCTGTATATAAACCAGCCCTGTAGCCACAGCAAACACACTCAATACTTGGTTTTACTTACCTGTTTTACTTGTTTTAATGTATGCTCTTTATAAAGACGTGTAATACGTTGAAACGCGTTGAGCAAATAAAACCTTTTATCCTTTGTTGAAAGATTGTCAAGATCTTGTTTTGCTGTGCTGAGCTGGAATCTCCTTATTTATGGAGTAAGTTACTACATTTTTTCAATTATACACTGGATACTTTTGTCATTTTGGTCTCTATTCATTTATAGTCCACTTTTGGATAAACCTGAAAATTCAGTATTTGACTCCAGGAACCTGTGGACTCTTGCCATCTGACGCTACGTTCCCTTTCAGCTGTAAAGATTCATCTTATGGAGTGAGTATACTGCACCCATATTAATTGGCTTCAATATATGCATCAAGACTTTTTTCTCTTCACTTACTAGAGAAAATCACTCAATAGACCAGCACCATCTACTACTACTATCTTTTTATCAATAAAACCCTGATGCAGCCCATCATCCACCAGATCCCTCAATTTCTTGCTAAAAAGCTTAGTGGGATTAGAAACCAAAACTTTATAGTCATGTGGATTTGTGAGCTGTCTCAGAGCCTCAGCGACAAAATTCTCTCTAGTCATCACCACTACTGTGCCCCCCTTGTCAGCAGCACGGATCACTAACTCGGTGTTGGAACTCAATTTTTCAAGAGCTTCCCTTTCAGTTTTTGATAAATTGTAGTAGGTTTTTTTTTGGCGGTAGAACAAATTTGTGAGATCACTTTCTACTCTCCTCTGAAATTTTTCTATGAAAGGGCCCCTACTGTGAATAGGATAAAAATTAGGACACTTGAGTCTTGGAGTACAGATGTTACTTGGGGACTGATCTGTAGTATTTTCTGTGTGTAATGACTCCAATACCGAAAGACCACACAGGTCCTGAAAGTCAAGTGTCTCTGTGTCTAATCTATTTTCTCTTATAGGATTCAAGGTACTCCCCATTGCACTAGCACTGGAATCATCTGTGCTTGCAAAATATTTCTTCAATGTTAACTTTCTTACAAGCTTATTGACATCCAATAGAGTATTGAACAAATTGAACGAGTAGGTCAGTACAAATCCCAAACCCAAGCTTAAAAGTTTATGTTCAACTGTACTTAATCTATAGGAGGTTAAGTTAATTACCCTATTTATTGGTAACGTTTCTGTCTCAGCTTTGTCCTCAGAGGGTATCCTCCCTTGAAGGCTCCTCTTGTGGGAGAGAAAAAACCTGATTCAGTTCAACTTGTTCACAAGTGCTAGGGGATTCTGTTGACTGTGCATTGGTAATTGTTTGAGAAATGTATCTAGTGCATGTATATATATTTATTTGTGAGCGTGTGTATGTAGTTTGTATGTGTGTATGTGTGAGTATGTATGTATATTTATGTGTGCGTGTGTGTATGTATGTTTGTATGTGTGTGTGTGTGAGTATGTATGTTTATTTATGTGTGAGCTTGTGTATGTATGTGTGAGTATGCATGTATATTTATGTGTGAGCTTGTGTATGTACAGTATGTACGTATATTTATGTGTGAGCTTGTGTATGTATGTGTGAGTATGCATGTATATTTATGTGTGATCTTGAGTATGTATGTGTGAGTATATATGTATATTTATGTGTGAGCTTGTGTATGTATGTATGTTTGTGTGTGTGTATGTGTGAATATGTATATGTTTGAGTTTGTGTATGTATGTGTGAGTATGTATGTATATTTATGTTTGAGCTTGTGTATGTATGTTTATGTATGTTTGTATGTGTGAGTATGTTCATTTATGTGTGAGTGTGTGTATGTATGTTTTGCAAATGTGTGTGTGTGTGTGTGCATGTCTTTGTATCTATGAGTGAGAGTGTGTATGTATGAGTGAGTGTGTGTGTGTGTGTATGAGTGTATGCATGTGTCTATGCACACTATATGGCCAAAAGTATGTGGACACCCCCAATAATTATTGAGTTCACGTATTTCAGCCCCACCCATTAATAACAGGTGCATAAAATCCAGCACATAGCTGTTAAATGGACATAAAACAAGTTGGGAAAGAGACAAAATATAATAATATGTATTTTAATTCTGTACCTGCAAATTTATACTGCAGTGCCTCACCATTAACCCTTTCTTTTTAGTTTCTGAGTTGTAAAGCTCTAACTCCCCCCACACATTTCCTTCTATGGCTGTTTCTATATACAGGTAGCCCTCAGTTTACGCCAGGGTTAGGTTCCAGAAGGAATGGTTGTAAATCGAAACCGTTGTAAATTGAAACCTAGTTTATAATGTAAGTCAAAGGGAAGTGAGGTAGACAGGTTCCAGGCCCCTCTCAAAATTGTCATAAGTAACACCTATTACATTATTTTTAAAGCTTTGAAATGAAGACTTTAAATGCTAAACAGCATTATAAACCTAATAAAATAATCACACAACACAGACTTCACTTGCATTTTTCTGCAAACAGTTCTTTCTATGCTTTTCAATCTGGACTGATTTATAGACAGGAAGATCTTGCTCCTTTGAAATCTGCTCGATAGCTCAGGTCTGGTTAAACTGATTCATTTCAGCTTGCTTGGCTTTGCTGCAACACAAGCGGACAGCTCCACCTACTGGCTATTTTAATAAATGCACTGCTTCTCAATGCTTTTCAATAGCAGTCACATGACTGGAAAAAAAGGTTGTTATTCTGAAACGGTGTAAATTGAACCGTTGTAAAACGAGGGCCACCTGTATATTGTTGTTTGGTAGAATGCAAACATGCATAGGGATTATCTGATGGAGCATGTCTTGAAGCTGTGAACTCAGGTGAAATACAATGCCTGTGTCTAAACACTAATAAGGGAGGGGTGGAGTTTTTTAATATTTTAAAATACTTGCCAGCAATTTTTAAACAATTTTTGTATGCAAAATATTTTTAATTAATTAGGCCTTTTAGGATATGCACAGATCTCAACCTGTTTTATGTCCCTTTAAATAGCCGTAGATAAACATTGGCAGTACAGCAGGTCATACTGCAGAGCTCAGTGACTTTAAGTGTGGCATTATCATAGGATGCCACCTTTGCCACAAGTCAGTTTGTGAAATTCATGCCCTAATATATCTGACCCTGTCAACTGTAAGTGCTACTATTGTGAAGTTGAAGTGTCTAGGACCAACAACAGCCCAGTCACAAAGTAGCAGACCATGCAAACTCACAGAGCAGGGCTACTAAGTGCTGGAAAAGCAGGAAGGGCAGACACCCCCCCTCCCCCCTCCCCTGTATATGAAAATAATTATTACACAACCAGCAGTCTGTAGACGTCAGTATACATCTAAAACTTTGAGGCTTGGTTAGGAGCCTTAAAATCAGCACAATCTTATTTAAAAATAAGCAGAACTATAGATTTTTACAAATAATCTCCCAGATGGATTGTATAAATGGATCGTCTACAAAACATTTATGCAAAGAAAAATCTAGTGTACAATGTCTCTTTAATGTTACGGAATACAAACACATTTTAGAAAATTGGGTGCTTCCAACTTTGTGGCAACAGTTTGGGAGAGACCATTTCCTGTTCCACCATGTATGTGCCCCTGTACACAAAGAGGCTCATGAAAACATGGATTGATAAGTTTGATGTGGAGTAACTAGAGTGGCCTGTACAGAGCGTTCACCTCAGTCCAACTGAACACCTTTGAGATCAATTGGAACAATGATTGTGAGCCTGACTTTCTCATCAAACATTAGTGACTAACCTCTCAAATGCTCTTTTGGCTGAATGGGCACAAATTCCCGCAGACACACACTCTAAAATCTTGAAGAAATCCTTCCCTGAAGAGTGATGGATGTTAAAGGGGCAAGTCCATAATAATGCCTATGGTTTTTATGGTAGGATTTCCAAAAAGCTCATATAGGTGTGATGTTCAAGTGTCATACTTTTAGCCATGCATTGTATGTGAGTGTGTCCATTTGTATAAGTGAGAGTGTGTATAAGTGTGTGTTTGTGTAAGTGAGTATATGTATGTCTGTGTATGATTTATGTTATTTTGTTAAATGTACTTATTTTTGTTAATCATCCCTTGACTTGCTTAGTATATTGTACATCAATTAAAAACCATTATACCCATCAGGAGTTTGTTTTAGATTACATTACGATAATGGGGGTCACAAAAAAAATGTAAAAAGGAGTCCCAGGTGAATTAGAATCTCTGCTTTATAGGATTATTGTAAGTTGGCTTGATGCATTTCAACTTTTAGTGAATTTTGACTGCCATATTCACAGCTCTGTGGTTGTGGTTGCACACTGTATGCACAATGGAAGGTATTGTATTAGTAACTTTCAAAATATACAAGAAAAAGTGAGTCATGAAGATACAGATAAAAATGTTGAACTCACTGATACCCTTTGGGATAATGGTAATACCTACAAAACAGACATCCCTCAGAAAATTTTATAGCAATAAGGTGAGAAATGTTGGAATACACACCTTATTCTTCTGTGGTTCTAATTTCAAAGTTAAAGGGACAGTCAACTCAAAAAATGTTTAAAAAGATAGATAATCCCTTTATTACCCATTCCTCAGTTTTGCATAACCAACCCAGTTATATTAATACACTTTTTACCTCTGTGATTACCTTGTATCTAAGGGGCCTATTTAAGAAGGTGCAAGCGGATATGATCCGATATTGCGGATCATGCCCGCTGCACATCGATAAATGCCGACAGCATACGCTCTCAGCATTTATCATTGCACCAGCACTTCTGGTGAACTGCTGATGCAATACCGCCCCCTGCAGATTCGCTGTCAATCGGCCACTAGCAGGGGGTGTCAATCAACACGATTGTATTGGATCGGGTTGATTTCCGGCGATGTCTGTCCGCCGCCTCAGAGCAGGCAGACAGGTTATGGAGTAGCTGTCTTTAGACCGCTGCTTCACAACTTGATAGATAGGCCCCTAAGCCTCGTCTGATAACCCCCTGATCACATGACTTTTTATTTATTATCTATTGATTTGCATTTTATCTAATTAGTGCAGTGTCTGTCACAACCCATGGGCGTTAGCACAATGTTATCTATATGGCTCACATGAACTAGCAGTCTCCTGTTGTGAAAAGCAAATACAAAAGCATGTGATAAGAGGCTGTCTTTAGTGGCTTAGAAACAGGTAGAAATTTAGAGGTTTAAAGGTTATAAAGTATATTAATATAACAATGTGGGTTGTACAAAGCTGGGGAATTAGTAGTAAAGGCGTTATCTATCTTTTTAAACAATAACAATTTTGATGTTGACTTTCCCTTTAAAGCCGACATAGTGAAAGAATATATGAAATTGTGTACTATGGTGTAAAGTGTTGCAGTGTTCCCATTGGGAATCTGATGGCATTTGCAGCCTTTCACAAATAGGTCAGCAATTTAGGGGTCATCTGCAGATTACAGTTAAATGATATGTGCAATATTGTATTTAACATTAAAATAAATACAACAACAAAAAGTGTGTTTGCTAATCTGTTTCCTGTAGTGCTTTGAAGTGAAGGAGCATAAATACAAAGGTAATGGGATTTGGTTTGTTGATTACGTTCACAGTGTGGTTCCCACAGTGCGACCATCTATTCACTTCCGACTTCTCCATCTTTTACCTCCTCATCCTCACACAGTAGTTTTATACATAATTTTTACAATATTGCTACAATTCACACCTCCAGACAATAATTTGTGTCAAATGTCATGCAAATTTAGAAGAGCAATACATTTTAATGTCTATTTAGTGTCAGGTCGAGTTTTATTGTTTCAAATGTAACAAACTGAAATCAATCGCTGAGAGGCACAGCTCGTGTAGCAATAATGAAGAGGTAAATCCCAGAGGATAAATAAAAAAAGGCCTTTATTTCATCTCAAACATTAAAACACTTCTCAATAGGTGTGTTCTTGGACATTGAGCAGATTGGACGAGGTTGAAGCCGATTGCACTCACTGGAAGGGCGTGACTGAGATGATTCATAACGGTGACTTAGAGCGCCAAGAGTCAGTTGGGGGTCTTGTGGAGGAATGCGCTTGACAGAGGGGAAGCCACGGTCAGAGTAAATCTACAGTGAATCCACGGAGTATAGATTGTATAACTGCTTAACCCCTGAGATTGAGCGCATAGCTTGGACGACTGCACTCTGAAATGGGTCCTTTTGTCTTAGTCCCTCATTTTATGGTTGTATACAAATGATAGGTGCTTTTGGCTGAGTTCATGTTACAGTGAATATGTGAGATATCAAGCTCACCACAAGCCCTTACTGATGCACTGAATGTTAACATAATGTTTCAACAGAGACCAGGCATCTTTCATAAGATACTTAAGGCAATTCTCCTGATAGCAGAGGTATCCAGGGTTAAAGTGAAAGTAAATTATAGCGTTTTACTTCATGTAGAAAGCTCCTTTATTTGTTTCAACCAATTGCCGTTTTTAGCTGCTACAGCAGCCCACGGCTAAAAAATTTTTTGGCTAAGAGCTGACGTTTTCACCTCTTAGCCAATAGTTGGGCGGTAAATCCGGCTTGGCGCCCATGGGAGCCGGATTTACCGCACTGCTATTGGCTAAGAGGTAAAAACGTCACCTCTTAGCAAAAAAATGTTTAGCCGTGCTCTGCTGTAGGATTGAATCAAATAATGGAGCTTTCTACATAAAGTATCTTATACTTCATGAATGAAAGTGCTCTTTATTTGTTTCAATAGTAAATCCTCACAGGGAAAGGCCTCACAGGGAACAGTTGCACAAAATCATTTAACAAATAAAGTTCACAAACAATCCAAAGTCGAATACCAAGTCAGTAAAAAAAGGGTTAATAAAAAAGCATAGTCATGGGAAGCAAAAGTCAAACCAGTATGTCAAAGTAGTAATTGCCAGAGTAAGAGATTCAGAAACTCAATACATAGGCAACCACATGCTACAAACACAGAATATAGACTACTGCAATTAAGGCCTAATTGATCACCTAGGCATCCTTAAAGGTACAGTATGCCACCTGCAGCACAAACAGAAACCATTATTTTAGACATACACTTATTAAGACACAAGGGATTATAAATAGCATCCTGAATCAGTGTCTTTAAACTGAACTAGAAACAATATTCCATGACTAATCTAGAGAAACCACAGATACACTTATAAGAGCCATGCCCAAGAACCATTAATAGTAGGTAATTTAACATTAGTAGGTTGTAGTTGGTAGCTATGACAGGCTGGACAGGCCATGTTAGGATGAGAAAGGAGCAGCTCTATTTTGCGGATCAGTTCCGCCAGACCTCGC